>NW_028292574.1:9073313-9145954 GCF_029948245.1 Actinia tenebrosa
GATGACTGAATGCATCAGTCATTTGTTTACAATTTGAATCGGTGGTCATCTCACTGAAAAAAAAAAAACATTCTAACCTTTTGATTAAATATGACGTTATTATTCCATCTATGAGGGACCATCGTTGAATTTCATGCACCACGAAATTCTCTGTACCGCGGTGCTCACGGTACTTGGTCCCTTTGTCTTAAGTGCAAATGACCCTTCGACAATACCTGCAAGAACTGATCATACATGAAATATAGTTGCTGTAAAATATTTCTGGTTTGAGTGATGCGTTTCTAATTATGAAGGGTTTATAACTTTCATATTCTAATAGTGTGACGGTCTATTAAGGCCTTTAATTAAATATACAAAATCGAACTGGTTCGCTCGATACAGTATTTAAAAGCCATCAATTTTTTACTCATGGGTTTACAGGAAACGCTATTTAAATTTATTTCACAATGACCCCCACATTAAGTATTACTATACTAGTTACAACCAAACCCCTCAAATACCTTATACCTTACGTCCTCATCATTACAATATTTGAAGTATAACCCTTCCGAACCTTAGAGCGCCTCACTCAAATCAAGAAATATTTACCAATCAACTATTTACTTTATGCAGAGCCGGTACTGAATGTATTGTCAAAGGGTTCATGTGCACTTTACTAAGAAAGATCAAGAAAGCGAAAAAAAAAGAAAGTATCGATGTCGATATGGTAACTTTAACGCCTTAGTTTTTGGTACAAATGGGGATGGGGCAAATGCCAGATTATTCTAAAGCACCTTGCTGAGAAGTTAAACCAAGAAGACAGGGGACACAGTATGCAAAGAACTATAACATGAATTAGAACTCGATTATCCGGCTTTTTGAATTAATTAAGTCAGTACACAAGACACTGTGTCAGGAGACAAGAACCCCTTTTTATAAGGACAATGAATTCTTGAATGACTTTAACCTTAACGCCAATGTAGCGGAAATTTAGAAATATTTAGATTTATTAAATGTATAGTTTTAATATAGTATTATATCAGTGTGAAGAGCGGGACTCGTGTTTTGAGCTATTAATTTATTTTGCAAATATGTCTTCATCGATAAATAAGTAATTTGTTCATATATTTGTTATTTTATATCATAATCTCTTTTTTATTGTTTGATTATTATTATTACTGTTGTTTTTTTGAAAGTATTTTTGAATAAATTATTATTATACTGGTTTGGGGTATATTAAGACATGACGATGTTTACCCTTAAATGTCCAGAGGGCTTTTCTGCTCACGACCATATATGGCTTTCTTAATCTTATCCAAATATTATAAATATTTTATAAACTTTCTATATACGGTGGCCCACAAGTCTCACGGCAAAACAAAAACTCACGGCAAAACAAACTAAACTTAATCGATAACAATCGATACCGCCGATTTGATTGATATCGATTGTATCTATCAATCGTTAAAAATCGAACTCACACTAAACTTTTTTATCGATTTTTATCGATTGATTGATTATATACATATCGATTTTTTTCGATTATGTTCTTGAACAATTTCTATCGATGATCGATCGTACGAGGGTCGTGTGGCTACGGATTTACACCACCGGCAATTACTCTTTCGTACCCAGGCTTGACACAAACTAGGAGTTTGTTATAGTGATCAGTGAAACAGACAGCAAAGTACTTGGATAATTAGCTGCCTGATCTACATATAATTACTTGTGAATTAATAGTTATAAAATCTATTGCACTATCATCGATATTTTCGAATACTTTCCGTGAAATTATTACACATTTAAGCTCGATATCCGTGAAATAAAGCCGTGAATAAAAACCATATCAGTGAAGTGATACGATAGCTTCACGGTAAGCTATAGAATCTAGCGATAGTATTAGTCAAGAGTGACGAGATAAATTTCTATTTAGTGTTTATTTCTATCAAATTCAAGATGAATTTTGTGCTTCTTACATTTTAATTAAGCTTTAATATCTTGAATGTTATTGAATTGGAAACGTATAATTCTTTAACATTTTGAAATGGCGTAAGTCGGTTAAGATATTTAAGACAATAAAACATTTTGTGTGTGTTATATATCGAGCCTAAATGTGTATGAAACAAATTATACGATTGTACTCATTATTGGATCGAATTAAAGCTGTCAAATCTTGATCGATAAAAATCGAACTCACACCAATTTTTTTTATCGATTTTATACGATTTCCCATAAAATCGATACAAATCAGCTGATTTCTATTGATTTTTATCGATATCGATTTTTATTGATTGACTACTACCCGGGGTTACAATCAAATTTGCAACTTAATTCAAGAAAAGGGGTGTTGAACTATTGTTCCAGGTGATTTTAGTACGTTTTAAACTAAACTTTAGATAGAAAAATTGCATTTCTTCCAGCACAGTTATTCACAGTCTCGATTTTACCTCACATTTATAAAAGCGATTTTTCGCATGTGGCCATTCTCCAATTTTTACAAAACTCAAGCTGTACAATGTTCAAATGATAGAATAACACGACCTACAAAATTAGTTTGGGTTTTTCCACAGGCCTTATGAAAACTTTATGCGAAGAGTTGGAAAAATTTGCCATGTAAATATGCAAATTAGCAGTTTGTTTACATCTCCACACCACAGATCACGGCCGCGAAAAAAGTCATCTAAAATAGTTTTAACAGCTTATTAATCCACACATTAGCCTATCTAAGGACTATCTAAGTATGATTGGCCTTTGTTATTATTTTAAACGATTATTTGTTGAAGTTAAGCCTACACTTCCGGTGTTGAAGACACTCAGCTTGCTTGCCTCGGTGGCATTCCATCGGTGCGTAGTAAACTTAGTAATCATAAGTGACTGTTAACATGCTCTATAACGTTACTATTCCTCACTAGTGGTATCCAGCTTATCACATAGTATTTTCACATACTGAGTATGCTTGAAAGTTTGCATTACTTTGTAAATAAGGAGAGATCAAACCTGTCAAAGCGGATTATGTGAGCTGATGGCGTGACAAACGACAGTTTGCGCGGAGCCGGACGTGACGTTGTTTGGTACAGTACGTTTTTTATTGCCTGAACATCTTGTGATTTGGCATAAACTAAAGAGAATCACTCATTATCAAGATTTGTTTTTTTTAGCTGTCATATGTTTTCTGCTTGATCGAAGTCATGTTTAAATTGGTTACATGTATGAGTGCAGTTGTAGACGGGTATACAATTCCCCCTCCCCTACCCCACTAGCTTCATGGCTGTACAATAGATCGAATGTATGATAGACTCGCCTGGTTTTCGTGGAAGCGTAACATCTGATATAAGACTATGAGAAAAAAAGAAAATACATTTTAAAGTATATATATATATATATATATATATATTATATATATATACATATATATATATATATATATATATATATAACATTTTATGTCGATAGTGCGATTTGATAGAACTGTGATCTGAACATGACGCGTGTGTGGCCGAAATGTCCAGGAATTTGATAGTTTCAATCAAATTCCAAAAATTTGTTGTACCTTACCAGGTAGACAAAAATAAAAGCAGCATTTAACAAAGTGTTTATAGTCAGTATAGAAATTTGTTAATTATGGTGAGCATCAGTTATAGAGGCTCGTGAATCATGTTCTTTTCAAGCTATCATTGGTGGTCATTGTGGGTTTGACCCAAAAGAAAGAAGTAGATCTGTCACTAACGTTCCTTTGACAAGATGTAAACGGGATATCGCCGAGGACAAACGATGTTTTAGTATAGTTGAAGTTGAAACCGAGGTCGAATTAATTCTCGCAAGAGTATGTATTTTTGAGCCCTCTAGAAACATAGACAGCCCTACAATCTGTCGGAATCACCGCGTACGTTTGGGCGTCAGCTGGAAACGGACATCAGCGAAATGTTCTGTATCCGTAACTCTTTCTTTGCACAAAGCCGATGTCAAAAGGAATCCAAAAGCAGAGTGGGGTTTGAGCAAAAGTGGATCGAAAACTGTGTTAAAAGAGACTGGTGTTTTTCTTACTGTTGGTTCAGGAAGGTTGGTGGATTGCTAGCATTAAATTGACTAATATATACGGTCTATACGACGCCATGACTACTTGCGCAGTGCTCAGTCGTGAAATTGTGCAAGCTTGACGCTACTACATCATTGACTAGGGACTGGTCATAAAATATAGGGGGGGGGGGGGTGTGCAAAATCAGAATAGAATCAGTGTTTTTTATCGTGGTCCACATAAAATGATGCTGAAAATCCTGATGACCCAAAACCAGTTTAGAAGCAAAATTGCAGGCCCACCCATTTTAGTTGTCAAATTTTATCAACAGCCCACCCCTTTTAAGGAGTTCAAAATTATGTGACCCATCCCCTGATTTTGCCCCCCCCCCCCCCAACCCCCCCCCCCCCCCCCCCATACTCTATGACCAGTCCCTTACACATATAGAAATAGTCTTGGGGAGGCCAACGAAGAGAGTGAAGTTATCTTACGAATGGAAGAATTGACTTTGTTAAGTCGAACAACACGAGGGACGCAAGCTACTTGATTGCAAATCGATGTGGGATGTTGTTCGATGATTCCAGTTAACTTATTATATAAACTAGTTCTTTGATGTCTGAATTCCATGAGACATTAGGATGCGTTCATAATGTATGGCAGAGAGTGGTGGTGAGGGGGGGGGGGGGGAGGGGGCAGATGAAATTTAGGGGGGATCGGAAAAAGTTTTACCAAAAAAGGGGGGGTGGGGTGGGTGGGTTGAAAACCTTTTTTCAGAGAAATGGGGGGGGATGCAAAATATTTAGATGAAACTACGAGAGTTTGCCAGGGGAGGGGGGTATATTATTTTTTTGGGGACTTTTGGGTGGTCTTAAGAATTGTTTTGTCATTTAAAGATTTCATCTGCCCCCGCCCCTTC
The DNA here is from genome assembly GCF_029948245.1 of Actinia tenebrosa. NCBI lineage: Eukaryota > Metazoa > Cnidaria > Anthozoa > Actiniaria > Actiniidae > Actinia > Actinia tenebrosa. The sequence goes on from NW_028292574.1 coordinate 9,078,224, forward strand.
TGCCATACAATATGAACGCAGCCTTATTCAAATCGGGGTCTTTTTGTCGTAAAGAACAATATCATTGAAAGCTCATAGAGAGTCTTGATAACGAGTGATTCTCTTTAGTTTATGCCAAATCACAAGATGTTCAGGCAATAAAAAACGTACTGTACCAAACGACGTCACGTCCGGCTCCGCGCAAACTGTTGTTTGTCACGCCATCAGCTCACATAATCCGCTTTGACAGGTTTGATCCCTGCTTATTTACAAAGTAATGCAAACTTTCAAGCATACTCAGTATGTGAAAATACTATGTGATAAGCTGGATACCACTAGTGAGGAATAGTAACGTTTATAGAGCATGTTAACAGTCACTTATGATTACTAAGTTTACTACGCACCGATGGAATGCCACCGAGGCAAGCAAGCTGAGTGTCTTCAACACCGGAAGTGTAGGCTTAACTTCAACAAATAATCGTTTAAAATAATAACAAAGGCCAATCATACTTAGATAGTCCTTAGATAGGCTAATGTGTGGATTAATAAGCTGTTAAAACTATTTTAGATGACTTTTTTCGCGGCCGTGATCTGTGGTGTGGAGATGTAAACAAACTGCTAATTTGCATATTTACATGGCAAATTTTTCCAACTTCGCATAAAGTTTTCATAAGGCCTGTGGAAAAACCCAAACTAATTTTTGTAGGTCGTGTTATTCTATCATTTGAACATTGTACAGCTTGAGTTTTGTAAAAATTGGAGAATGGCCACATGCGAAAAATCGCTTTTATAAATGTGAGGTAAAATCGAGACTGTGAATAACTGTGCTGGAAGAATGCAATTTTTTCTATCTAAAGTTTAGTTTAAAACGTCTAAAATCACCTGGAACAATTGTTCAACACCCCTTTTCTTGAATTCAGTTGCAAATTTGATTGTAACTTGGGTTTTCACTTGGAGCGAGAATGTTTTTGAAAGCGTAATTCGCAGCCGTTTCTTGAGCAATTTTTAGACCGACACGGGGTGAAATCGTTTTTTTTTCAAAAAAATCCGGATTTTTTACGTAGATCGAAAAACCGACCCCAGTACGTTCATAAACTCATCAAACAGTGTCTACAGACCAAAAATGAAGGACTTTTATTTTTTTGATTGTGGCCACAAATTTTCGATTTTGCTCGATATTTCTGGACAGTCGCTCTTAATTTGCATATTTCACGAGATATTTTGGTAAAAACACGAAAAAGTCCGAGGTTGCTGTGAAGAAGATACGTAAAAAGCGCAAAATTTTTTTATGAATCCACTTTTATCAACCTTTGATCAGTAGATTGAAGTAAAAAACTTAAGTAACCCGTTCTGGACTTGGGAGAAAAAAGCTTTTTAGTGAGGGGGGGTTTGTCTTGATTTCAAAAAGCCGTCAAATGGGTATGAATACTTATTTTTCTCCTTTTTTCCCTTTTGCTTAACATTCAAAATTTTGCTTATTTTTGACACTAGAATGAATGTAAAAGTCAGGAAAAATAATAGTTTGTTCCAGCGTTTAATATTTTGCGAGCAGTGACGACTTAAATACGGGCAATTTTCAATCGATAATAAATGCAAATTTAGCGATAACGGTGGTCCAGGATTTATGCGCTGTAAACAAACCATTTTGATGAATTTCGAGAAAATAAAGTCATTTTCATTACTTACTTGTAATTACCTTTCTATGGTAAAAGTTTGAGGGAAAGCTATTTTCTGACCCGAAAAGCAGTGGGCCGCTTTTACAGAGACTGCCTCTCAAGTCGTGCCTGTCGTCACGCGCTTTGCAAAGAGTGTCTCACACGGGAATTTTCTAACTCGTTATTTGTGAATCGAAATTCTTTACTTAAGACGGTAAAAATCAATTATTTTCCTCACAGTTGCTTTAATTTTAAAGTTTTTTATGTTCACAGATATTTCTAGATCCGAATGGACATATTCTTAAAGTTTAACGAGCTAGAAGTTGAATGACTTAAGGTCAAGAAGATAGGCGAAATATATTCGTTTATTTAAATCATTCTTATTACTTCATATTAAAGAAAATATTAAAAGGCCGAATAAACTTTTCTGTACTTTAAGTTTATTCATAGTAGTCTTTGGAGCCAAAACATTTCATATAACTTGAAAATCAGCTTGAGGAATCTGCAAAAATAGTACGAAGTAGAATGAAATACGCTCGGTTTGTTTAGATCAAGAAGGCATAATTCTTTATCCTTGGCTTGTTTTTGAAGCGCTGTTTTCCTTCCTTAGCACTGATCTTCGGTTACAGAGAATACTGCTTTCAGTAGTTGAACCAAAGCATGTGTAGTTCGTAAAAATAAGCTACGGGCCATTATATTAATATTTCTTGGAAATCCTTGTACCTTTTCTTTTTTACAAAGACATTAGAATTTCTAATCCACCTCAGTCTTAAATAACAGCAGTCAGCAAAATAGAGCATGCGTAGACTTTAATTGTGTCACGTGATAATCTAGCTCCGCCCCCTCCTAATCACTTCGCAATATTGACATTGATTAACAGCAAGGCAGATGCTATTTAGTCAGCACATAGACGGTAAACCCATAGCAGAAACCCGCAAAGTTCTTCTGGGTAATATTGTACGTCATTTAAATCCAAGTATGGGTACTATTGCGCAACTTTGCCATTTTGTCGCGGAGAAAAAAAAAATACAAAAAAAATACGAAAAACAAAGGCATTTTATAGCTGGTATACCACAGGTATCCCAGCAAAAACTGTTGGTAAATCGTCTAACTGAAATCGCTTAAAGCAGCGTTTACACTGGCGATTTTTGCGGCAATTTTCGGAAATCTTTTGTCTCATCCCTCAAAAGAGACATTCGTCTAGGAAAATCTTGGTATCCTGAAAAAAACTTTACAAGTAAATTCTTTACCATTATTTATTATGGAGAAAATCGCAAAAAAATCGCAGCAAAAATCGCCACAAAATTCTTACAGAATTCCAGTTAATCTCTTTACATTGGATAACGTATAGAATTAAGAATTCAAGTTTATAATTTGAAATCTGGTTAAGAAATAATACATTGAAGAAAGCTTATTTAAAAAACTGAAACAGAAAGACCAGCAAAGCACAGCCTAAGACGTTTGGGACTTTGTCTTTGTCAACCAAAAAAAAAAAAAAAAAAAGCAAATATACCTTTTTACAATTCCCTGCGCCATCTTGAAAAGTATCCGTGCCTTTGCATCGAAGCGAGACGAACGGTGAGCTTGCAATGATAGAGACTTTTTTTAACACCTTGGACAATTATTCACGTTTCTATCATTGCAAGCTCACCGTTCGTCTTGCTTCGATGCAAAGACACGGCTACCTTTCAAGATGGCGCTGGGAATAGTCCCTTTGCAGCTAAACGGTCAAGTGTATGTACCGGAGGGCAAAATTCATGTTTTCATATTAAATTGGTGATTCTTTTTAGCTACTTTCAAAGAAATGAATGAAACGATGTGTAACCAGTGTGTTACGAAATGCAGTTTTATTACGATCTCTCGAAACAGGTTGTAGAAAGTTTGTTTGCTCACCAGTATATTTCACCCATGGGAATCAAGATGTTCATTCATTTGCTCTCAGTGAATGTAAAAGCACGTGATTACTGAGCTGCAAAGGGCCTATTGTGAAGGGGACTATTTGGTTAACAGAATGTACCTTATCCACCTTATCAACATTATCTCGGATTCGAGGTTGACATGAAAACACAAAAGAAATGCTACAGTTTTTAGCGAGAAAAAGTGTGATTTCTTTTGTATTTTCCTGTTAGCATCGCCATCCAAGGTTCATACTGAGGAGGGGTGGATGCATGAGGAATTTGTTAGGGGAGGGGTGGTGTGGGGTGTCCCAAATGAAGAAATGTATATAGAGGATATTATATACACGGTGGCGCGAAGATATGAAGTTTATCTTCGAAATATTTTTCAACACGAGAAGACAAACTTCATATCTTCAAGCCAGCGTGTAATGTCCTTTTTATCATATAGACAAATCCACAAAGCAAAACTAAGCAAGTTAATCAAACAGGTCCCGGAGAACATCGCAAGTGACGTCATCGATATCCTCACTAGTGAAGGTATGGAAAATATGTTATTCAGGTCCTGGATGTAGTTTGTACAAAAAATACGAGTGGCGTATTTCCCAGTAAAACACTCATGTCTATATAATAAATAGAGATGTCATGCATCGTGAATGTTTCTTTTGCTTCAAAAAAGCTAAGAGTAATCACATTAGAGGGGGTGCCCGGTACACCACAGGACAGCCCCTGCATTTGCTCCCGTTAAGGGAGTTCCGTAGTTGGAATTATTAGGTATTATTCAAAAAGTAAATGTATTGAAATGATAAAAGAATCAATTTAAAATTAGAGTTGTGCGATCAGTTGCGATTCCACTCGGTTATCCAACATGGCTGCTTCTGTTAGTACGTGGTAACATTCCATTTGTTAAGAACGCGAGCTTTTCTAATAGTTCCTTTAAAACATCGTTCATCTTCTTGGCCATTGTTGCTTCTTTTGTATTTCCCTGAAAAAGCAAAACAAAAATTGTCCGTTTACAGTCAACTCTCGCCTTGTGGACACGCCGATATTACGCACACCTTGTTATTGCGGACAGGAGAAAAATCCCCGACAAAAATACTGACAAAGAAATGACCGTAATTATTTCCCGCTATCGCGGATGCTCACTATTACGGACACGAAGTGACGGTCCCGAGGGTGTCCGCTGTAGCGAGAGTTGACTGTATTTCGAAATTTCGAAGCTCGACTTACAGTTATTTCAAAAAAGGTTTTGTTGAATGCTGCATGTGGCATGCTGGATGTTGCATGTTGCATGCTGGATGTTGCATGTGGCATGTGGCATGCTGGATGTTGCATGTTGCAAGTGGCATGCTGGATGTTGCATGTTGCATGCTGGATGTTGAATGTTGCATGTTGCAAGTGGCATACTGGATGTTGCATGTTGCATGTGGCATGCTGGATGTTGAATGTTGCATGTGGCATGCTGGATGTTGCATGTTGCATGTGGCATGCTGGATGTTGCATGTGGCATGCTGTATGTTGCATGTTGTTCATCAAAAGCAATAAATACACTGCAGAGAAGCATACAGTGTCACCTGTTTTTAGAATACGTCATGCTTCGTTGTCCTGCTTTCATGTGGACTTTAGACCGAGGGCCATTCACCTTCTGGGTAAAAAATAAATAAAAACGCGGTCGTCAACACGGTCATAGTTACTTTCCAAGGTCCACATTAAACGACCCAATATTCAGCCAACATTTGCTGGGCCATGTGTAAGGACCGTTTGCCATGGTCTGTCAACAATGTTGGGATGTGATTTTTAATGTTTTTTCACGACAGAACGTGTCAGTATCCTGTCAATCAATGTTGAAAAAATGTTGAGTCACATGTTGGGCCATTTGTCAGGGCCCTAACTGAGCCTTAATACGGGCGACCAACATGGTGGCCATGTCGTTTGTCCTTTTGTGACGTCATAGCCGCCATGTCGGACGACTTGAACAAAAGATTTGGTCTTAGTTTCTTTTATGTCAACCAACATGGTGGCCATGTCTTTTGTCCTTGTGCATGTGACGTCATGGCAGCCATGTTGGATGACTTGAACAAAAGATTTGGTCTTGGTATCTTTTTCGTTCCAGTTTGATCATTTTAGTTGTAAAATAAGGAATACCTTCTGTCTCTTTGACTGGTCGTAAGGGTTGAAGACGTCTTCCTTCGATTGCTCTTGGTTACCTGCAAAGATTATATAAAATGTTTTAACTTATCATCCAGCGTAACCTCCTCCGCAGGAATTTCTTAACTCCGTTCCTAGCGCGCATACTCTCTAGATATATAGATAGATTGACACCTTTATTTCAACTTAAATAAAATAACAACAGGGTAGTCCAGTCAGTGGCAAAATGCCTCTGCTATCTGCTACTCCGCTCCTATGGAACTCTCTACCTTCTTCAATTAGAGATATTTCCAGTTTATCTTTATTTAAATCTAAACTCAAGACTCATTTATTTAAGTTAGCTTCTTCTTTATAATCATATTATTGATCTTATTTATTTATTCCTCTAACGTTATGTTACTAAGCGCTTAGAACAGACTTGTGTAAGCGCTATATAAGCCATATATTATTATTATTATTATGATTAAAGGAGCCCTGTTAAACATATACACAATACACAATAGAAAATAGAAACTAAAAAGAGCTAGATATAATGCTATTAATCTATTAATCTCAGATCTCTATCCGACGTTTTTTGAAATGGCTAGGAGTATATAGACACTTCCATCGATAATTGCTTACTATCGATCATGTGACTTTTTGGAGTTGACTGGGGGGGGGGGGGGGGGTGTGGGGGTAAAACAAGCGATTGACTGAGAGGCAACTCGCGATTGTTAAGTCAAATCATGTCAAAATAAGTCATCAAAGTATTCTATCTGACTTTCTTTCGAGATGAAACCAGAAAACATGATAAGATCCTACAAGCCATTAAAAACGGAGATGTTACCGGATGTGCCGTCTATTAATAGTAGCCTTTGTCAACAAGCCCTAGGCTACCTCGTTTGTATTTACTACTTCCTGCTTGCTGTTAAAAAACCTACTTTATTTTTAACTGTTTTATTAGATTGCTTTCTTTACAACTGGAAAAACGGAAAAATTAAACTAGGAATGATTTAAGATAAAAATATTATGAAATGAAATAAAATAAATTAAAATATACAATATAATAAATAAAATATAATAAAAATATAATAAAATAAACAAATAAAATAAGATTAAAAATATAATATAATATCTTTAAAACACTCATTAATAATTCATAAGTTTATGGTCCAATTGGAGCCACCATATACGTCACGTGCATGAACCTTTATACCCGATAAAGTCCTCTTCATTAGTATTCAAGTGATTTTATATAAAGACACATGTGTCTTTATATAAAGACACGTGATCTTTATATAAAGACCACTCGAATACTATGAGGATGACTTCATCAGGGATGAACTATGCATCCAAGTTTAGATGAAGACTTAGAGCCTCATCAAGGTCATAGTCAAACCTAAAAATCTTTGACTAACGTGCCTGTCTTTGCCTTGGCACGCAATATCCAACGTGTGGGAGCTTCTATTGAATCTGGTTGCGCATGCCCGTGACGTCAAATCTCTATCGAAGAATAAAAATCCATGTTCGTGACGTGTATGGTGGCTCCAGTTGAACCAAAATCTTATAAATTGTTCATGAGTGTTTTAAGCAGTTCAAAAAACTCGTAGGTCGTGTTTTATCAGGTATAAAAGCACTCGGCTACGCCTCGTGCTTTTATACCTGATAAAACACTCCTACTCGTTTTTTAAACACTACTTATAAATTATAATAAAATAAATGAAACAAAATATTAAATGAAATGAAAAAAAAAGAGCAAGGTAAACAGAAAAACAAACTAAGAAAGATTTGAAATAAAATTATTATGAAACGAAACAAAAAAATCCAAAACGAAATAAAATAATAAAATAAGATTTTAAAAACGAAAAAAAGCCGAATTAATCGAGCTGAACTGTGTTAACTTTAGATTGTTTTCTTCTTATTTTAAAAGCTGCTTTCTAATAGCGCAGCGCAACCATGACGTCATAAAAACGAAGACAAAGGCGAAATTCGGACAAACAAACTTACAAGTTTACTTTCAGCATATAATTTTCACAGCCGATCGCAGTTGATCTTAGTTTACATGGGTTATTATTGTAACTTTAAGTAAAAATAATAAAATCGGTTCGTATGATCCTCGTAGCGGTTAAACAGAATGCAATGTTTGTCCGAATCTTTAAGCTATTTTTAGAATCAGTGCGCTGCGCTATTAATTTTCCTAAAGAGAAAATGTTTTGAATGATTTATTTTTGAAAATCAATCACTCCAAATCGTAATTAATTCCTAAAGAAGGCATACTCTTAGAATCTCACTATGATGTCTAGAATAATAATCATCCTTCCACGCATACCAAATAATGATAATTCATTAAACTCTCATTAAGCTCTTTCCGAGGGCTTTTTGAGGGCTGCTTGAGGTGGGATATCTTGAAGAAAAACATGGTAAGCACCACTTAAAAAGAAAAGGATTGATTGCTATGATCATTCGCCTTCGTTGAATACACCTCATTAGACGAATGTTGTCATATAGAAATAACAAATACGAATAAATTAGAGGGAAAAAAAAAAAAAAAAAAAAAAGAAAGAAAGAAAAAAGGAATAAATCAGAAATATTTTTTTACGAGGCCACGCAAACAAATGTTAAACCAAATTCACAAATTTAATATTTGACGCTAAATATAACAGGATGGTGGCGAATTCTGGAGTTTAAACTGTTTCTTGTTCATTCTTGATCATAAACACACACGTGTAATCTAGAATATATGCTTTAAAAACATGAATATATGAAAATGTGTACAGATTCTATCGTGACCGTGGTGACCTTGGTTTGTTAGTCGCACAGTAAAGTCCAATACATTGATCAAAATAACTGTTTAGCCCCGTTTACACTGGCGATTTTTGCTGCTATTTTTTTTGGCGATTCTGTCCATAATAAATAATGGTAAAGAATTTACTTGTAAACCAAGATTTTCGTACACGAATGTCTCTTTTGAAGGATGAGACAAAAGATTTTATATTTCCGAAAATTGCCACAAAAATCGCAGCAAAAATCGCCGAAAAGATCGCCAATTTAAACGGGGCGTTTTAGTATACAGCTATTTTAAAAAAGGTTGAGTACTGAATACTGCATACTGAATAGCGCATTCCAAGACCAAAAGGCATTGTGGGTCATAGTGACAATTATTTATGATATCCACTTTCATTGATAGTCGCCTAAAGGCTCGTCCAATTTGGAAAACTTTCAAAACATCACTCGAAACTATAAATTCAGAGTTGTCGGTACTCGAGATCGTGCGATTTCCAATGCATATTAACATATTATGGTAAATAATTGAACTTACTTGTTTCAAACTTCACAGGTTTACCAATTTTAATGGAAGTGATTTTTTGTTTTTAGAACTTTCAATTTACATATTTAGGATGATTTATTTTTTGCTTATTATATAGTCTCATATACACCCGGTTGCGGGAGGGTCGTCGCGTGGGGGAGGGTAGGGGGTGGATGGGGGGTTGGAGGGGGCATTGATGGTTTGGCGGGGAGGGGATTTGATATGTATATATATTTTACTATTATTTATTATTATTATTCTATTTTGTATATATTTTATCGAGGGCCACCTTAAAATTATCATTTATGGTAACGGTGTTACCCTGTCTAATAAAGTTGTTATTATTATTATTTCGCAAACACATGAATTTAAAAAAATAGAAATTTGTATAGGGCACAAACAAGGGAAATTTCAAAATTTGAAAACAAACTGAGTGAAATTACAAACGAAAATGAAGTTCGGAAGTTGTTCTAAATGCAAGCAAAATAATATTTTTTGAACTTGATGGGAGCTTTTTTATTGCTGTTTATTTTGTATATAATAAGAAAAAATGTTTTCGCATCTGGCAATCTTAATCACAAAGTTGTTTACACAAGAGAGGTAAAATACCCTGAAAACTTGCAAAAATAGAAATATATTTCCGTAAATTACCGTGTAGTGAAGTATTTGAACCCCAAAATATTTATTATCTTTGTAGATGGATATAATATTTAACCAGGGGCTTATCTATACGTTCACTTTATTATTGATTAACGCCAGGTTTTAAATTGTTAATCGTTTCCAGAGCACTTATTAAAATACTGATTCGCGGCTTCAGAGCCTTGTCATTTTGCTGTCATCTTTTCGAAAGGTGTTAGTATGACAGCAGGTTCTGCAGGATTTTAAAACAAGGAAATATACGGGTAAATCCTAATTCGTTTGGCGGGGCTATCAAAGTTAAAGTTGTGAATTCTGCTTTTTTTGCACTCCAACACTACACAAGTCTTGATCTTATTGAAGGAAACTTGAAAGAATTGAACATTTGATGGCGAATTTCACAGCTTTAGGACAACAGGTATTCTTTCTTTGCCTTAATTCAACTCCAACTTGTAGAGGACGAGAGCTACACTTGTCGTTTCGTGGTTTAACGTGTATTGTCGGCATAATTGCCAACAGTTTCCTAGCGGTAGCGATTATTCAGCAACAACAAAATCGAAAAACGAGGGACGGCGTCTTGATATTGAATCTTGTGGCTTCGAACTTTTTCTCTTTGTTAATCAACCTTCCTCTGGAGTCTGTCCTCATTTCAAAAATTGACCGCTTATTCAAATGTGAATCTTCCATCGAAAGCTTCCAAGAGCTGCATTTCGTATTTCATTTTACAAGTAATTTTTCCACGCTGTTTACTTTGGCTGTGATAGCAATAGAAAGATTCGACGCGATTACAAAACTTCCAGGTCAAACTCAAATCACGAGGCAATTGTGCATAGTACTTACCGTTTGTGGATGGATCGCTTCGCTATCCCTATCAGCGTTTCTTAAATTTGGACCCTTTGGGAAGTATTGCGAGCCATTTTGTGAAGCGTTGTTGAACAATCCAAGCGAAAAAACTCGAACGATCAATGATTCGATTACAGTGACTTTGGTAACAATTTAGATCACTACGTGCTGTACGATAGTCTGTACTAAACTTATTTTCGCTAGTAGAATGATAAGACAGCACGAACAGAAGATTAAAGACATGTTTGGGCCAAGAAAAGCTAGAATTGAAATTCGGTTCACAAAAACTTGTTTTGCGATTTCGTTGACATTTATTATGTTGTGGGCTCCCTATGGGCTGGCCGTTATTGCTGAATCAGTTCATACGAATATTGCTAGTATTTGTGCTAGATACTGGACACAGTCCATATCGCATACAAGTTCAACCTTTCTTCCTATCGTTTATATTGCATTCGACAAGAGAGTACAGATATGGTTTAACACTTTTTCCTGTCGTCGTGAGGTTCGTCCAATGGAGTCGCAAAGAACATAGTACACTACTAAAACTACGATTGCAGGTTCAATTCTTGAAGGATAAACTCAATTTGGGAATTATTATGGAAATCAAGGATGATGAGTGGTAGGATTGATTGATCATCATATGTTAATTTAAATTTTAGGCCTCTCCCTTGATTCGAGGAATTTTCTCAGGGTTCTCTGGTTTTTCTTCGTCCGCATGCTATGAATTCCGTCTGGTCTGTGAGTTAGCCATGCCCTGACTTAGATCAGCCCAGAGGTTGTTTCAGGGTTCAATCTGAGAGTTAGCCGTGCTCTGACTTGGATCAGCCCAGAGGTTGTTTCAGGGTTCAATCTGAGAGTTAGCCGTGCTCTGACTTATATCAGCCCAGAGGTTGTTACAGGGTTCAATCTGTGAGTTAATCATGACTTTTATTAGATCAGCCAAGAGGTTGTTTCAGGGTTCGATCTGTGAGTTAGCCATGCCTTGACTTTGATCAGCCCAGAGGTTGTTTCAGGGTTCGATCTGTGAGTTAGCCGTGCCCTGACTTGGATCAGCCCAGAGGTTGTTTCAGGGTTCAATCTGTGAGTTAGTCATGCCCTGACTTAGATCAGCCCAGATTTCTGTGCGCCACAAAGGAACTAAGCTTGACGTTTGTAAAGCAATACACAATATTTGTGCTGTATACGATATAAAAACTAATGGCTACACCTCGAGTCTATATATCGTACACAACACGGCCACTCATATTGTATATATTACATTAAAAAAACGAAATCCAGGATTTAAAAAAAAACCTCTTAGTATTAGTTCCGATGTGGCAAACTTTGGGAAGCCTTATAATCACCGCTCGAGCAGTGATTATCGTCTCATAATCACTGGTCGCTCGACCAATCACAGCGCACAAAACTCTATATTCAAGTCTAAAATTATGTATATACTAATGATTTTTCTCCAGGTGGTTCAATGACGTTGATATTCGCTTATTGAATAAAATGGCTACATAAAATACTGGCACAATATCAAGAGCTTGTCGATGCTGTTTTCATTATTGATTTTTCTTTCTTTTGTCCTGCTGTCTTTTACTTTGTTCGCTCGTGTTTTTTCCCCTTCCTTACCTCCTTCCTTTGTTTCTGTCCTTCTTTCTTTCCCGTTTTGTTTGTTTGTCTGTTTGTTTGTTTGTTTGTTCGTTCGTTCGTTCGTTCGTTCGTTCGTTCGTTCGTTCGTTCGTTCGTTCGTTCGTTCGTTCGTTCGTTCGTTCGTTCGTTCGTTCGTTCGTTCGTTCGTTCGTTCGTTCGTTCTTTCTTTCGTTGGTTGTTCTCTTCTATTCTAAGAAATAATACGTGGGGCACAGCAATACGTACACCAAGGGCAAAAAAAAAAAGTGATCCGTACCTTCTAGTTTACTGTATTCTGTAGGGTTGTAATCAAATGGAACGAACTCTTTGTTAACTTTAGTGATTGCTTCATACGAAGGATTACGATCGTCATCATCTTCTTCACCAACGTCTTCAGATTTAATCTTTTTTTCTATCGGAGTCGATGGGATGTCCCCTTCTTGCGTTTCATTTTTCTTCTTTCTTTTTCTCTTCTTCTTTCCCTCAATCTAGGATATGGGACAAAAAAGTGATATCAACTGATAAATCACGTGATCATCGTCGGCCATATTGGATGTCAGATTCTTCGTTTCCACGTGATATCAAACACCAAGAAAATAACAACTTAAAGTTAATAATGAATTTTATACGACAAAATATGGCGGCCAATTTGAATAACTATTGTTCTGCACTCACTAGCGACTGACTAGCCTCATGTTCACATGAAAACACAAGAGCATTTTCACATGTATGAGAGGCTAGTCAGCCACCAGTCAGTCCATAAAGCTATTCAAGCTATTCAAATTGGTTGTATAAAAGTGATTGTTTGATATGTTTTATGGAACTATGATGTAACATATTGTAGGAAATTTAAGATCGTTCCTACGAGTTTTACAAATTTTACTTGATTGTATTTTATTGAATTTGTTTTTTTGTTTTTTATTTATTATTTATTTTTTGCAAAACAAAACCTTTTGTTGAATTTAGCCCGTTTTAAGATTTTTTCCCCCATCAGTAAGAAATAATTTCATTCAAAAAATAACCACGCAGTTTAAAAGAAGTGCTATTTTTCAATGATCGGGTAAAATTTCGAGGCTTTATTTCACGTTTCAATGATTTTATTGAAATTTTTGATGAATCTCCATACATTTCCTTATAACAGGACACCACAGAAACCAAGCTTGGGCTACCTGTGTTTATACATGTCTAAAATGAGTTAGATAAATTATTGTTTCCATGAAATAATTTTTTGAAATTTTGGCCGCCATCATACTCTTCTAAATTCTTAGAAAACGTGATGGAATGCACGCATGAGCAAACGTTTCTCTCTAGTGTCGTTACAATCGAAAGGGTTTCGTAAACGCTGACATCTGTTGTGCACATGCGCGGATGATGATACTCTATCATTTCCGATTAGTCGAAAAACGCGAAGCTACTGATTCATTTTCGGTGAGACGAAAAAGGAACGTTTCAAAAACGATTTAGTTTTGACGTGGCCTAAGAAATCCCTTTTCTAAACGGATTTATTTGTTCAAATTTATCTACAAGGAAGATCGTTTTGGTTAAATTTTCCCTATAGTTTTTATTATTGAATAACCAGGACCATACTTCCAGACATCGAGTGCTGAACCGTCGTATGGACTTACGGCTACGCTGGCGATTTCGACACCAACACCGCCATCCCGGGAGGGATTACAGACTGATCAGGAAGCTCGGCCGAAGCCTAAGGGAGAGATTAGTCGGCCCCTAGACCGTATATGATTAACCCCTTGCTATGACCAGCATACCTGATTTGTCCTTTGTGTTACTGATGACTAAGTACCCATGCTCACTCCTTTACATGTGGGACGACACGTAAAGTACACTTTTGAAAACGATGACGTCATTTACCCGGGCACGTCTGTTTTCGCATGCGCAGATGATTGTATTGTATCATTTCCGATAATCTCTTCGTTTTTGATCGTTTTAGCGAGCAGCAGTAAGGGGGACTCGCGATCACCATTCGGAATTGCCCGGGAATTGCCCGTGTTTACGCACTAGCGTCCCCCGCGGGAATTACCCGTGTCCCGTTATATGTTGCGCGAAGATTTCCTTACTGCTGCTATGTTTGCGAAGGTTAAAATATTTGTGTCGCAAACGGAGGATAAAATATTCCTTAGATATAGATGGACACCATCAAAAGCATTAGTAACAAGACTGTGCGCCGACTGCGAACTCAGGTGCTGGACCGCTTAGACGCCGACTTTGCCTTCACAACGTTTAGAAGAGTGTATGGATTGTCAGTGCCTCGACAACCATGTTTCGACTACCTTTTCTACTGGTAGGCACAAAGTAGTATTTTTTTGTGTCCTCTGCGCTGGTAGCAAGCACCAGAAATGTCCATAGGGAAGTAGGTGGAGGCGAAATGCCTCTCCATGGTAGCAAGGGCCCCAAGAAATGCTATTATATATATTTCAAAGAGTGTCTCAGAATGTTAACAATAAGGTTAAATCTTTGTTAAGTATATATGGAAACTATTTCAAAAGTGTCTCAGAATGTTAACAATAAGGTTAAATCTTTGTTAAGTATATATGGAAACTATTTCAAAAGTGTCTTAACAAAGATTTAACCTTATTGTTAACATTCTAAGACACTCTTTGAAATAGTTTCCAGGTATCCTTAACAAAGACTTAACCTTATTGTTAACATTCTGAGACACTTTTGAAATAGTTTCCGTGGTGTCTTACCTATGGAAGAGTGTATGGATTGTCAGTGCCTCGACAACCATGTTTCGACTACCTTTTTTTGTGTCCCAAAAGATGCCAATCCGTGTCCCAAAAGATGCCAATCCGTGTCCCAAAAGATGTGCAGCCGTGTTCCAAAAGACGTATCGACTACCTTTTTTTGTGTCCCAAAAGACGTATCGACTACCTTTTCTTGTGTTCCAAAAGGTGTGCAGCCGTGTTGGCTATCGACGCCGTGGTAGTTGCAACAAAGTCGCCACGTGGCCCGGTATGCGAACTTCCCGTATTGTCTTTTGCGCGCGGTAGAGGCCTTCCAAGATTTCCAAAAGTATTTGTATTGTCCGTTGCTTTCCCAGCATGTATGCAGCTATACCAGTGGCTATGTACAAATACATGCTATATCTGTGGACAAACAGGTATCTACCATATGGATCCATAGTGTTTGTCCATGGAATACCCTATGGATCCATAGGTGTCTAGACACAAAAAACATGTGGTTGTAGATATATATGGCCACGCCAAAGATACTATCCGAAGAGGAGATCGCAGACCTTTTGGAAGACCGAAAGAATGGTATGGGGCTGCAAAAGGTAGCCAAAAAGTATGGTATAGGAATACCCAAAATACGCAGGATAGAGCGAGAGAACGGTGTAGAGGTTGCAATACCCGAGAAGCCGCCTACTACGGATCTGCAGAAACATTTTTTGGAAGTGCAGGATTCTTTTGCTATAGTGTTGGACAGCCTGCAGAAAGCAAAGGAAGAGCTGCTGCTGCGCATAGGCGATCTGGAGAAACAGCTGCCAACCGCGGCGGAGAGCGATTTGGAAAGCCTATCCAGCGAGGCAGAGGACTTGGAAGAAAAAGTGGACGAAGTATCCACAAAGATAGACTGGCAGATAGCTGGGAATGTGCTATTCGCCGTTTTGGGTATTGGAGCGCTTGTTTGGGCCGCCAGACAAGAACCCAAAGTCGTGTACAAATATATTCCAGAGCCACCAAAAAAACCAAGCTCTCGAATTCCGGAGATGGAGTAGTGCAAAGAGTTCCAAAATACATTCCTATCTTTGCAAAGAGTCCAAAAAAAGGTTTTCGTATTTCTTGTTGTTTGTTAGCAATCCCACAACAAAACAACACGAAATACGAAGACCTACTTTGGAAGGCCCCTGCAGCCCAAAAAGATCTATGCAATGTCCTAGGTGGACACGTGCACCAATCTATCCTTTCTTTTGTTTGCGGTGGTCTTTTCCCTGCCTATCTTGCAGTACAAAGGCGGCGAAATATGCGCCCAGTCTATTTTTTGCGCCTCCAAGAAGTGTCCCCAGACGGGCGTGGTTGCATGTTCCACCGTGCAGCCCTCCAATACGCACTCGGAGCATCGGCTGGACAGGAATAGAATGGTCCTTTCTTTGCCCCTGTAGGTGGTTTTTGCATAGCGCCAACATTGGTATTCGCCCGGCTGCATGCGTAGCGCCTGCACGCATTCTTTGTTTGGCGGCGCTGGAACTTCCAGTAGTCTGGATGGATTTTTGGGTATTGCATAGTCTATCTTTGCCGCCAATTCGTGGTAGGTGTCCAAGCCGGGGCCTTCGGGTACGAAGATCGTAGCTGCGTTGTTCTGCCACTCCAACAGTACTTCTTCCCCAGGTATGGCGGTGTGCACGTAGCCGCTGCTTTCGAACTTTCCCGCCACGAATGCATCCAACATCGCAGCTGTAGCCCAAGCCACCGACGCTTCCTTGCCGCTGCGTAGGACTACGCGGTGCCCTTTGCAGGGCCAATCGGGGTCTTTGTTCCTTGGTTCTACGTATCCTAGTATTTTGTAGTCGCCCGGGGGAATTTCTTGCATGCGGTGTACCTTCGTATGTGTTTCGAACAGCAGCTCGCACAGCTTGCGGCTACGCCGGCGAGTCCTATCCAACAGCTTTTTGTGCTTTTCCTAACTCTTCTTCTATCTTTCGCCTGTCTTCTTCTTTTTGCCGCAGGATGTTTTGCCGCTGCTCCTGCAGCTCCGCGTGGTATCTTTTCGTAGCTTCTACCCACTCGTCGCCTTCCAAATCGTCCCGTATGTCTTCCAAGCGCTGCTGTCTTTTCCTCTTCGATAGGAAGGATATTCTGCGGTCCGTAGGCACTTCCAAAATGCCAAAGGCACTCTTTTCCACGCCCAAACGCTGCGCCTTCTTCGTACGCCATATCCACTCCACGTGTTCCGTCGCAGGTAGGAGGTTGGCTATCGTAGGTGCCTTTGCATGCACGCGGGTGGGAAACTTGGATTCTGCCAGCACCGTAGGGGAATCTTTTGTGTAGCATCGAAGTGGAGCTATTTCCACCGGATCCAATTCTTCTACGTCTATGCGAAATATGGGGCATCTGCGCAGACCAAACTCTGCTATGGTCCAAAGTACGCATTGCTCCCATTTGTCGTTGCCCCGCACGCGTACGCCTGCTATCCTACCCGTTCCTGCGTGGCAGTACCAGGCTAGGAATATTTCTTTCGTATCCTCGCAGCAAATGCAGCAGCATCTGTCCAAATGTTCGGCAAGCGCCAACCACATGTTCTTTGGCGGCTGCACCACAAAGATGTCTTCTAGCGGCGCTATGGTTTCCACGATAGCATTGGTGTGTTCTTTGGAGAAATCTCTGCTGTAGATGGATATTTCCACGCGGGTACAACCTCTTTTCTGCACATCGGGGTGCAGGAAAGTTCTACGCAGGTGGTCGTTTTGGCAATCCACGTACTCTGCTAGCTTTGCCCCTACGGGGTTTTGCACTTCTCCGGCTTCGAAGTTCGACACTATTTTGTTGTATATCTTCGTCCGTTTGCCCTTTTCCACCCAAGTACAAACATGTCCACCTACTTGGTGTGTATTGTCCAAAATGGTGCCTTCGCGCCAACCAGCTTCTCCTTGTTCTTTGTAGCCCATTTGCCGCAGTCGGCGCACCAAAGCCTTGCGGTCCAAAGTGCCGGAGAAATCCTGTGTGTAGTCGACGGAATAGATGCCATATCCGTGCGCATCCAATAGCCTAGCGAACTTGGCAATGCTTTTGTCTACGACTTCTATGGACAATTCGGAGGTGTCTACTTTGGCTACAAAGGTGGCTGCATGTTCGCCGTGCAGGCTATTCCACTTGTAGGACAAATGGGAGACGCGCTCTACTATGTTTCCTTTCCTGCATGTGTGCGCCATGTTGGTTGGTAGAAATATCCCAAAGGCTTCCGTGGCCGCAATGGATATTTTGGATACTATTGCCTTCGCATTTCTACACACCCGCCCATACAAGTCTTGTTCTGCGACGAACCCATACACAAACACGTCGTCTACGAATGGTGGTAGCCCATGCAGCGGCTGCAAACTTGTAGGGCCTTCGTTTCCGCGCAAGTAGTCGCATTTGGATATGTCTGGAAGCAGGTTTCCATCGTGGGCATTGTCCAGCAGCAGGTGTGCTAGCAGCCTACTCTTTGCACGTATGCCCATCTCTTGCAATGTTGTCGAAATAGTCTTTTGGGAGTCCATCTCTATATACAGGGGTAGAAGCAAATACTACGAATGCGGTCCTCGTTGGACAACTGTCGCAAGTTGGAAGGGTGGTGAATCGCCTCCCTTCTATAGACATCTTTTGGAACAAGCATACACTCCTTTGGAACATGCATACGCTCTTTTGGACAAAAAAAGGTAGTCGAGGCACTGACAATCCATACACTCTTCCATAGGTTGGATCTTTGTTAAGACACCACGGAAACTATTCCAAAGAGTGTCTTAGAATGTTAACAATAAGGTTAAATCTTTGTTAAGACACTCTTTGAAATAGTTTCCATATATACTTAACAAAGATTTAACCTTATTGTTAACATTCTAAGACACTCTTCCATATATACTTAACAAAGATTTAACCTTATTGTTAACATTCTGAGACACTCTTTGAAATATATATAATAGCATTTCTTGGGGCCCTTGCTACCATGGAGAGGCATTTCGCCTCCACCTACTTCCCTATGGACATTTCTGGTGCTTGCTACCAGCGCAGAGGACACAAAAAAATACTACTTTGTGCCTACCAGTAGAAAAGGTAGTCGAAACATGGTTGTCGAGGCACTGACAATCCATACACTCTTCTAAACGTTGTGAAGGCAAAGTCGGCGTCTAAGCGGTCCAGCACCTGAGTTCGCAGTCGGCGCACAGTCTTGTTACTAATGCTTTTGATGGTGTCCATCTATATCTAAGGAATATTTTATCCTCCGTTTGCGACACAAATATTTTAACCTTCGCAAACATAGCAGCAGTAAGGAAATCTTCGCGCAACATATAACAGAACACGGGTAATTCCCGCGGGGGACGCTAGTGCGTAAACACGGGTAATTCCCGGGCAATTCCGAATGGTGACCGCGAGTCCCCCTTACTGCTGACCTCCGTTTGCGGTACAAAAATATCTGCCTACGGGTTTGGTACGGGTAAAGTGGACAAATCGGATATTTGCCTAAAAGTCCGTAGAGTTGGCTCGAATAATTCCCGAGGGGGCCCCCGTTACGTGGGGGCAGGTAATCCCCGGCGTATTCCGAATGGTGACCGCGAGTCCCCCTTACTGCTGCTTAGCGTGTGCGAGCGAAAACGTTTTGAAAGCGCTAGTGTGGCGCGAAGCTTTCGATGCGTTTTTTGTGAAACGAAAACGGAAGAAGTTTTGATTACGTAACAGTGTGGACTCAGGGTTGCCTTCAATTCTGTGTCTAAATATTCACAAATACCAACGGCAAAGTAAAGAATGCACAACTTCAACAATACCGCGCAAACTTTGAAACTCCACAGATCTTTACTGGACTGCATAAATATTCTACACACAATCCAGGCTATACCCTTGAGTAATACAACAACGAAGCAAAGCTAGGGAAATGTATGCTGTACCTTTTGCCTGAGAGGGGTGGAGTCTTCGTGGTCACTGTCGTTGTTCACAATTTTTGTCCCTGATGAAGACAAAAAAATATATATTGGATTATATTATATGCAGTAAGCTTTGGATGTATTGCATTAAATGTCGTTCGGTTCTGCATTTTTTTTCTTTTCTTTCTTTTTTTCTTTTCTTTTTTGTTTCTTTTTTTAACTCGCTTTTTGAAGGAAAAAAAAGTGGATGGATAGGAAGGAGCGAGGCAGGGAGGGATGGATGGATGAATAAATGAGATAAGTGAAATCACAAGTCAAGAAGCATACCTTGTGTAGAACTCGATGTCTCCTCTAACACGTCAGAAGAAACTTTCTTCCATTTTTCATTTATCTAATAAAACAAGTCGGTTATTTCATTAAGTGTGACGTATTTTAAGTGTGACATATTATCTTTCATTATACCCGTTTTTGATAGCAATATGAACAGGCTGGGGGTTAACTAGAAAACGTTTAGTTAACTTAGCCCTTAGGCCATAATAGCCGAGGAGGTCTATTGGACCTGGAAATACGTCACAACTTCAAAAGCTTTATTAATATTTGGCAGACAAGTTCTATAGACCAACCTTATCAATACTAGCTTTGGATTGTTCAGTCCTGTTCTTATTACCGACGTCAGCTGCCTCAAGATCTGGTAAAACCTTGTAGAAACAATCCAATACAGGATAAATATATTATTGTCTTGAGGCCGGTTTAGACGGTACGATTTTCGCCTACAATTATCGTATACGACGCGCTCGTGCCATCCTACAACTCGAGTCGTAGCGTGCAAATCAAGCCTACAACTCGCCTACGACAGACGCGAGCGTGTTGTATACGATAGTTGTAGGCGAAAATCGTACCGTCTAAACCGGCCTTGAGAGGCAAGGCCAAAACTATTTTATTTTCATAGATGGGGGTGGTTGGACTGACCGGCAAATACTCCCCCCCCCCTCCTCACACACACACGCCCCACAACACACGCCCCACACACACACGCCCCACACACACACGCCCCACACACACACGCCCCACACACACACGCCCCACACACACACGCCCCACACACACACGCCCCCACACACACACGCCCCACACACACACACGATACGCCCCACACACACACACGATACGCCCCACACACACACACGATACGCCCCACACACACACACGATACGCCCCACACACGATACGCCCCACACACACACGCCCCACACACACACGCCCCACACACACACGCCCCACACACACACGCCCCACACACACACGCCCCACACACACACGCCCCACACACACACGCCCCACACACACACGCCCCACACACACACGCCCCACACACACACGCCCCACACACACACGCCCCACACACACACGCCCCACACACACACGCCCCACACACACACGCCCCACACACACACACGATACGCCCCACACACACACGACACGCCCCCCACACACACCCTTTATTCTTAGAGGCCTGTTGAAATGCTCAACATTGAATATCCATTAGCCTTTCAAGAGTTCTAGAAATGCGTTGCATTGTGGGCTGTTTTGAGGGACGCTTTATCAGCAATTGACATTACATCCTCTATATATGTTTTCTTATTTACCACGGCTGTCGACCAATCAGAAAGCGAGAAAATTTACATGTGTGGGTGGTAAAACAGTCAAACATACCACTTTGAATGGGTTGACGAATCCAGCCATAATCTCCTTAGCCTTCTCGAGTCCTTCGTTATGAGGTCCAGCTTTCTGGAAAATAAATATCAGTTCAGTTGATACTTCAGAACAGAATTCTTGGATCATATTTATTCAAAAAGTAAAGATACCTAGCTAAAAACTAGTGTGAGCTGCGTCGGTGTTTCTAATAAAACAGTAATAATAAAAAGGTAAATTATACACCGTGAAAAGATGATTTTTTTATTCAAAAAGTGTTTAGGGCCAACAGATTTTTTTAAACAACATTCTAAAATTCTCATGTCGCTTTTTGGCATAACCCACCCCTCCCCTGATAGTTACAATAATTTTTTTCTCCAAATCATTTTTAATATCATTATAGTGCACTCAACAAAATTACTCGACTCTGATTGGTCGAGAGGAGTACAATTATAGCGTTAATTGTACTCCGTAGGAGTACCGAATTAAGTCGCTATGGCAACACGGCCAAAACAATGTCAAAACAATTATTTTCTATCATTTTGTACTTAAAAAACGTATAAATAAAATTTTAAAGCCGTAAGAACTAATCTTTTTTATGCATTTCAGTCGCGCGATGGACTGAAAATCGGCAGCCAAATAGACAAAGATGAACGTCGTCGCTTCGCATTTTTTACTGAAATTTAACTATAAACAAAAAATCGCACGATCTCTCGAGATCGTGCGATTTCCTATACTAATTGCACTTTAATACATCGCTCTTGTTAGGGACCAGCTTTTTTTCGAAAAGTAGAGAGTTTTGGATTAACGTTTCTTCTCGCAAACTGAAAACTTGACCACTTTTTCATTTTTTTCCTGTATTTCACTTTACACAGAGGAAGGCGGATTTTTCGAAAGTCTAGTATCTTTTCAAAGAGTTTAAGAGGCTGTGCACGTAAAAACCGACCGGTGGGGTCGGACTCAAAAAATCGATTTCCCTGTTTTTTTGCTCATTTGTAGGGTTTTACCATAGAATAACCAGAATGTATTTTTTATGTTTTCATTGTTTTTATTTCCCAAGAAAATGAGCTCCAAAGTTCGACCCAGCTTGGAGGCTCAAATTAGCATCAATACAAGGGCTTCAAAACTCGTTGCGGAGCAAGGTTTTCTTCTTACATTATGAACAAATAAGCCAAGAAAACTTTATATCAATCATATGAGAACGATTTTGTGCAAAAATATTGACCTTTTTCTCGATAACGAATTTCTGGCAAATTTTTGAACACAGTTTACTCGGCTCAACCTGGTTTTACCACTGGTCTTTAAATCGGAATATTTTAAAAGTGGCAAAGTTTCAAACCTAAAATTATACCAATTCTGATAGATCTAGCCCTATATTTCAACTTTATTGGAAAAAATTTGTCGGACAATGCAAAACGACTTTGCGAGGTTTCATTAAAGTTACTATATTTTGATCGTTTATTTAGCTGCCGAATCACTTCCGGCCTGTGAGTAAACAACAATTTACATATTTTGATCTCAAAAACAAGACAAAGTCACAAATAAATAAATTGTTTTGAGTGAATAAATAAAAAAGATAACTTAGGAAGAGAAATTGCCAAAGAATTACGCATTAGGCCTTCAATAACAGAAATTATAAACACTCACTGGCGAGACCACTGCCGTGATCCATTCTCCGTTGTATAAAAATCTCTCTCGACTACCACATCGCGAAGCAATTCCATAATAAAAAAAGGATAAATTTTGCCAGGAAAACATACGAAGTACTGAAATAGTAGCAGTAGCAAGTTAAAGTTAAAGCATGAATTCGTCTTTAAAGTTAAAGCATGAACTCGTCTTTAAAAATCATTTAGAGCAATGTCTAATGGTCTCTCTGTGCAAGGCCAGCGAACAAGTCTGTCTGAAATAACTGTGCTTCTAATTATCTTGGCACCGCGCGTGCCGCCAAGCTGTAGCAAGTCAGTTCGAAAACTGCTGACCGAAGGCTGAGTTAAGGTTTTCGAAGTTTGCAATGGCGACTACATGTTCCTTCAAAAACAATACTTTTCTTAGAGACTGTGGACCATCCCGTGGTCATACGGAAGTACTATTCTTAAACACATGTCGTGATGATGTAAAAGGTAATCTTCAGAGCTGTCACCTATCGCGCTCTGACTTGATAGAATATGAATTGATTTTCCAGAGGGCCGGTTTAGAAAACATATCTTCTGATGCAACAAAGACCTTCCGTGTTTGTCCTCGTCACAGATATGGACTGGGAAAGTTTTGGAGACCACCTAGATCATGTCAGTATCCAGCTCACAGTGGTTTGTCATCTATAGTCAAAGGACGCGATGTCATTGGCCAGGACATCTCGAGAGAAATTACCAACCTGTTTGGAATGACAGTTCCACTAGGATCACGTAATTATATCATTTGAATGAAATGCAGTTGTCAAACTATTGAATGCTAGTTTGTTGAATTACATGATTTACTTGCTATTTCATTAGTCGAAGTCATCTCGAATAAATAGAATTTATTATGGGAAACGACTAGGTAACAGTCTACTGAGGGGTGTGAGGTTTTGGGAGGGGGGTGGAGGGGGTGAGTGTGAGCGTGAGGCCAGGAGTGATTGGGGAGGGGGGGGGGGACGACCTTATCTCAATAAGTATCTACCTAAGATTGAAATCTATTGAATTGTTCAAAA
The DNA here is from genome assembly GCF_029948245.1 of Actinia tenebrosa. Lineage (NCBI taxonomy): Eukaryota > Metazoa > Cnidaria > Anthozoa > Actiniaria > Actiniidae > Actinia > Actinia tenebrosa. The sequence continues at coordinate 9,102,231 of NW_028292574.1, forward strand.
TTTTGACAGGATCACTCTATCATTCATTCATAAGGGTGTAAAATAGGAATTTATTCACTTTTGGCTAGCGGCATCGGAAATATCCCTGAATCCGCCCACGAAAAGTATGAAAAAAGCGGGTAGTCTGCAGAAATTGTGACACTCATGCAGTTGTCCCGGGGGGGGGGGGGGGGCTATGTAAGAGACTAGCGTGGGAAAAAGTGGGGGGGGGAGGGGGCGGGGCGGGGGGGGGGGGGGGCTAATATTGGAAAATATAAGAGAATAGTATGGAAAAAGGTAAAAGGTGGGTGGGAGGGGGGGCAAACCCCTCCCTCTGTGCGGCCCCTGAGTTCTTATAGAAAAATTTGCGTTTTAACAGCAATATGCTCTAGCTGTCGCAAAAAACACAAGAGAGAAGTCAAAAATCAACCCTTCCCTGCTTCTTCAGAGGATAAGAAAGAAATGTTCACCCCGGAGAAAGCAAATACCTATGTGCTACGGTAAGTTTTCGTTTGTTCGTTTGTTTTCTTTTTGAGTGTTTGTTTGTTTTTTATTTATTTATGTTTGTTTGGTTTGAAGATTACTCCTTACGTATTTACTGATCAATTTGTTAGGAATCGCCCAGGTTCACAGTATAGAGAAAGTTTTACTGGTACGCCAACACCCATGAAAAGACGTGATCCTTGTTGGACACCTAGCAGCATGGCTGATGACGACATCTTGGAGTCAGAAGGAAATATCAACCAGAGCGTCGTAGATCAAGAGGTACTTGATTTGTACAACCAAGGTGTGGCATCACTAGCATCTAAAATATGTCTAGATTTTTCACCACTGCAGTCTCGCACAAAAACCACATGGGAAGATACCAGAGAAAATCTTTGCAAGGTCTCGATAACACGGCGGCAGAGGGAGCTGTTGGATTTGATTCGCTCGAGAAAATAGTAGATGATCTGGAATCTTTAGGGGCTTCAAAAACCTGGTGCTGTGACACGAAGAAGCTTCTGAATGAGTGCAAACGCTATCTAAAAACTGATTATTATCGAGTACACTGCCAGGATAGTCATTCATGTTGTCCTGATCACTGTCGTGACTACGCTCTAAGCGACGAAAAGGATAAAGCATTTAGTGCTACATGCAAGCAGACTCACAACGTTCAGTGTGACAAGTGCGACTCACTGAACTCAGTTCTGAAAGATGTCGAAAATCAAATCAAAAATCCTTCCATTTCATTTTACAGTGACGATCAGCAAGAAGACCTACTACATGACTGGAAAAAGAGTAAAGAGAGCATCTACAACTGGAAGTCCCACATACTTAGATCAATAAATCAAGAAAGTGCAAAGCAAAGGGTTCTTCAAAACCTGAAACCCAACGAGGCTTTGATAATTTTCGACTAGTGGGCAATGAAATTCCAGCAGATGAAATGTCGAGAGAAACAATCAGACTGGTATGGAAAACGTGGACTAAGTTGGCACATTAGTACCATCGTCTTGAAACCTGAAGAAAGTAGTGAAGATGTTGAAGTCCAAACGTACGCTCACCTCTTCTACAAGTGCACCCAAGACTGGTATGCTGTCCTCTCCATCATTGAAGATCTTCTTGGCTGGCTCAAGTCTAACATCCAGCCTTCAATATCTCACGTTTTCTTAAGGTCAGACGAAGCTGGTTGTTACCACAACAATTTCTTAGTTGCAGCTTTGCATGGTATCAGTGAGAGGACTGGAGTAACTATAAAGCGGTTTGATCACTCCGAACCACAAGATGGCAAGGACATGTGCGATCGCATATTATGCCCTATGAAGACGGCTGTTGGAACCTTCTGCAACGAGGGTCATGATACAAGCAATGCGAGTGACATCAGGACTGCTTTGCTCAAACGACCAGTTAAAGGAGTCTCAGCTGCCGTTTGCTCCGTTCAAGAATCAAACAAGACACTCAAGGTGAATAAGTTGGATGGCTTCAGTAAATATCACAATTTCGCCTTTGAGAAAGATGGTGTGCGTATTTGGAAATGCCATGGGATAGGATCAGGAAAGCTATAGTCTCTTATAAATCGTTGACGCAATTATCTCAAGAAGCAACGTCAAGTTGAGCAGCCATTTTTTAACATCAGTCAATCAAGAGCTCTAAAGTCGAAAGCCGAAGACCTATCAGAATCCAAAGAGACATCTCTAAACCTTCTTTGTCCACAGCCTGGATGTGAAAAACTATTTGCTACCTTTGCTGATCTGGAACTGCACATTGATGTTGGTGATCATGCTGAGAAAGAAAGGAAAGAGACAGTAAGTGTCTATGATACGATTAGAAAGAGGTGGGCGAGTAGATTCACTACCATGCAGATTGAAAGAAATAAGACGAGGCTTCAAACAAGCAGTACATTAGAAACTTGCACTCAAGTTCAGGGAACAGCAAGTAGTGTTGCGCAAGGATGGGCCCTACATAAAGTACGAGGTGGAGGAACACAATTTTCTCAAAAGGTAAGAGATTGCTACTTGACAAGCAAGTTCGACCTTGGCGAGAAAACAGGTCAGAAATGCGACGCAGACCAAGTAGCAAAGGATATGCGGAATGCAAAAACCGTTGACAACCAAAGAATGTTCAAGAGAGTTGAATGGCTGACAAAGACGCAGATCAAAGGCTTCTTTTCTCGTTTAGCTTCATCGAGGCGAAAAGGTACAAGAGTGGTTGCAACACCTACCTCTGTAGAAGATGAAGAAGAGGAAATTAACGATCAGGAACGCTATGAAGTCATTGAGGAAGTGCTGGAGGAATTAGGCGTTAGACATCCTATCGTTTACGACGTTTACAATCTCTGTAAATATTACGAAGACGACCTCCTTTCTTCCTTTAATGTTAGTATGCTGCGATACATCTGCCGGCACTTTGACATTCCATTCAAGTCAAGAGATCTCAAGAAAGTTCTGTTAGAAAAAGTGGCGGGAATGGTCAAGGAGTGCTCTTGTTGCAACTGACTGCCGATTTTTTTTTTTTTTTTTTTTTTTTTACGAATGTCTCATCTGTCAAAGATCGAAAACCTCATCGAAAGCCGCCATTGTAAAACGCCTGCAAGCATCTAGCAGGGCGGTGTCTCCATACCTCCAGTGCCGAGTCCCCGCGCGGTATGAAAAAGGTCTATTCTAATAGTTGTTCAGTACTAAAACAGTCACAAGGGCGGATCCAGGGTTTTTTGAAGGGGGGGTCTCAGGGGTAAATTTTGTGGGCAAGGGAATCCCAGTCGCATTTTTACCACAGGAAGCCCATTTGACCTCAGGAATGACAGGGGGGTCGCGACCCCCCCGACCCTCCCCCTGGATCCGCCCTTGAGTCAAGTGAGTTGCCCTAGTCGTAATAGAGCGTTTTCGTATGACTGTGAAAAGCTCACGAAACGAACGCAGTGAAGACAGCGTTCCCAAAAATGAAAAATCAAGAATCACGTTCGCTGCAAGTCTTGGCTTTATCCAATCAAATACGGCACACATGTAAAAAAAAAAAAAAAAAAAAAAAAAGGCGGACACATCCACTAAAGCGCTAAGACATGTAAGCGGTATGGGCAAGACACAGCACTGAACCTTTCAGTAACAGTCATATGAAATATGTCCTATTGCCATTGAATGCGAACCTCAAACCTTTTGATCTCTCACTTGTCGATTTACTTAAAATTGCATTTCAACAGCACCCAATCTGGAAATTTAGTATGCTGGGATTTCCCGACCCCTAACTAACAAAAAAGAAAAAGAAATAGAAGACTGGAGGAAAAAAATTATTCAATCTAAAATCCTACTCAAGATAAAAATGTATTATTCATAAAATTTCAGTTCTTTGTTTGACTTGATCAATAATTTTATTTATCGTTACTGCTGCATAAAGTGGATTAAGTAGAACAATATGAAAATTAAAAGCTAGTATGGACTGCTGTAAACTTCGAGGGTAAAAACGTCAAAGAAAATGCCGGTTGGCACGCGCGGTGCCAAGATAATTAGAAGCACAGTTATTTCAGACAGACTTGTTCGCTGGCCTTGCACAGAGAGACCATTAGACATTGCTCTAAATGATTTTTAAAGACGAGTTCATGCTTTAACTTTAAAGACGAATTCATGCTTTAACTTTAACTTGCTACTGCTACTATTTCAGTACTTCGTATGTTTTCCTGGCAAAATTTATCCTTTTTTTATTATGGAATTGCTTCGCGATGTGGTAGTCGAGAGAGATTTTTATACAACGGAGAATGGATCACGGCAGTGGTCTCGCCAGTGAGTGTTTATAATTTCTGTTATTGAAGGCCTAATGCGTAATTCTTTGGCAATTTCTCTTCCTAAGTTATCTTTTTTATTTATTCACTCAAAACAATTTATTTATTTGTGACTTTGTCTTGTTTTTGAGATCAAAATATGTAAATTGTTGTTTACTCACAGGCCGGAAGTGATTCGGCAGCTAAATAAACGATCAAAATATAGTAACTTTAATGAAACCTCGCAAAGTCGTTTTGCATTGTCCGACAAATTTTTTCCAATAAAGTTGAAATATAGGGCTAGATCTATCAGAATTGGTATAATTTTAGGTTTGAAACTTTGCCACTTTTAAAATATTCCGATTTAAAGACCAGTGGTAAAACCAGGTTGAGCCGAGTAAACTGTGTTCAAAAATTTGCCAGAAATTCGTTATCGAGAAAAAGGTCAATATTTTTGCACAAAATCGTTCTCATATGATTGATATAAAGTTTTCTTGGCTTATTTGTTCATAATGTAAGAAGAAAACCTTGCTCCGCAACGAGTTTTGAAGCCCTTGTATTGATGCTAATTTGAGCCTCCAAGCTGGGTCGAACTTTGGAGCTCATTTTCTTGGGAAATAAAAACAATGAAAACATAAAAAATACATTCTGGTTATTCTATGGTAAAACCCTACAAATGAGCAAAAAATCAGGGAAATCGATTCTTTGAGTCCGACCCCACCGGTCGGTTTTTACGTGCACAGCCTCTTAAACAAGAGAAAATGAACTAAGAGAAAGAATCCATGTGCCCCATCATGTACACACTTTGATGCTATTTTTAGAATCATTGATGCTATTTTTAACTCGTTACCATGCCCGCGCGATAATCATGCTGCCCTTTAATGCCTCGTTTTAGGACACGAAAAGCGCCATATTTCGCTACGTCCAAGACAAAAACACAGGCATTGTTTATTAATGCAAGACTGGAAGCCGCCTACCCTCAAGAAATCAACCAATCAGACTATTCGCTCAAAATATCTACAATCTAAAAATGGCATCAAACTGTGCACATGATGGTTACAAGGCTATATAGGGGGGATTCCTTCTCTTAGTTCATGTTCTCTTGGTTTAAATAGAAAAAGGAAACCTGACATTCTCAAATGTAGAAGTAAATAAAATAAGTGCAGAGGTCCAATATTAGTCATTCCGAGATTGAGGAGAAAAACTGGGTCGAGTTGGCATTGCAGTGCATTTTGGGGCTGTTTTAGGGGATGAATTAGGACAGGCAGCCCAAACAAGGTTCCTGCGTATGGTTTATAAGGGAATGTGTGGGATCTATGATTAAGGACATGAAAATAAAATGTTTCACTCAACAATTTGCCTCAAAACTTGCTGCAGTTGTTGCTTTTACTTTGTGCAGTCTTCTGGCGAAGTTTCGGCGCGATTTGAGGCCGTTTAGTGGGTTTTTTCAAAATCCGCTCTTCTCTCGCTAAATTGTGGATTTAGCCGCCATCCTGGAAATATGTCCCTCATAAGTCTTGCATGCCAATTCGACCCAGTGTTTCCTTCAACCTCGGAATGGCTGATAAATAGGTCCTTTGCAGTTAACGGTCACGTGTCTGTACTGGTGAGCAATTTTTTAAATTTTATTTTAAATTGGTGATTCTTTTTAGCTACTTGTAAAGAACTGAATAAACTGAGCTACTTGTAAAGAACTGAATAAAACGATGTGTAACCAGTGTGTCACGAAATGCAGTTTTATTACGATCTCTCGATAAAGGTTGCAGAAATTTCGTTTGCTCACCAGTATATTTCACCCATGGGAATCAAGATGTTCATTCATTTGCTCTCAGTGAATTAATCAGCACGTGATTACTGAGCTGCAAAGGGCCTATTTGTTTCAGCACGTAGCCCCGTACTGAAAACTTTGTGCGTGACAAGCGAAAAATGGTTCACACTTTTAGTTACGAACTAGGATGGTGCTGATCAATAAAACCATCATAAACAAGGTATAAGTACCTGTGGATAGTCGAAAATACTAATTGACGGTTTCATGGTTTTGACTTGTGGTCCAGTGGGTATGTAAGCCTTCACAGGTCTTGGAGTTGTTGACACTTGGCTCGCTGAAACACAAAAATAATTCTAATAGTCGCTGCCTATTAGTTGTGAAAATAGAGCTCTATTTTCAGTGTCCATAACCTTTGGCCTCTTTGGTCTGGCGAAATGTTTACCCATTTGAAACCACGTAACATTCCATAGAGTATCATTACTTTGTTTAACGGTTGCCCATGAGTAGACTCATGAATATGGATACCACTCAAACAAAGAATCTTATTCTCAAGAGAATGACACGTGGTCTAAAACAGGTAAAACATTACCGCCAAGTGAATTTGGTCTATTGCAAACCTCTACCTTAGGCGTTATGTTTTTCCATTTCATACCACGTGTCATTCTATGGAGTATCATTACTTTGTTTAACGGTTGCACATGAGAAGACACATGAATATGGATACAACCAAAAAAAAGGGAATGACACAGCTTGAAATCTAAACCTAATGCATTCCCCTTTCTGACCATGTGTCATTCCATGTATATGGATGCATCTTATTCGCAATGACACGTGGTCTTAAATGAGAGAACATTACACCCAAGGTAAAAGTGTCGATTGTGTTTTCCAGTTGAAGTGATAGACCAAAAGCGAGTGCGAGTGTTTGATCAGGGCATCCAAACACCGAGAAACAGATGAAAGCAGAGTCCGTTATGCCGTTTTTGATCAAGTATCAAGGTGCGTGCACGTGACTACAATGCAAAGTCGCCATTGGTCATTGACCTCATGAATTATTAATGCATTTGAGAAAGGAGTCCTACCATATTGACTCGCCCTTTCTATACTTTTGCTTCTAGTTTCTTTCACAACTAGTCTTGCTACCACGGGAGACCTAGAGCTTGTTTCCATGGGTGTGGCTTCTGTTGAAGAGATGTTCTCCTGGGAAAGAAAATAAATGAATAAGAAATGAATAAAATAATAATAAACAAGAAAAAGAAAAGGAAAATAGGATAAAGAACTAGCGGAAAGGTGTGCAACTGAACTGACGATTCGGGCGTTAGCCCTTTGTCGGGATAAGACTGTTGCCATTATCAATAGGAGAGAATGATGAAAGGTGTGTGGAAGAGTGGGAGAAAGAGAAGGGGATGGAAGAAGAAATGAAAAAAGGAAGAGAAAGAAGCAAGGATGGATGGATAGAGGGATGGGTGGGAGGTATGGATGAATGAAATAGGATATGTGTGATGAGTTGGATTGATGGATGGATGTAACTGAATGGATGGGATGAATGGATGGAATAAATGGATTTGATGAATGAATACATAGATGAGATTAGAATGCGATTGATGGATGGATGAGTTGGATTGATGGATGGATGGAATGAACGGATGGTATGAATGGATGGAATGAACGGATGGGATGAATGGATGAAATGAACGGATGGGATGGATGGATGGATGTATGGGATGAATGGATGGAATAAATGGATTGGATGAATGGATAGATAGATGGGATTAGAATGCAATATTGATGGATGGATTGAATATGATAAGCAGATGGGATGGACAGATGGATGGATGGTATGGGACAGATGGAAAGAGATGGATGGATATGATGGAATGAGATAGATGGATGAAATGGATAAATGAAAGAAAGAAAAAAGGAATCCTTTACAAAATTGGCAAGTAATCCAAGCTACATCCATCCGCAACCACCACCATCAAAAAGAGTGCCCTATGGATACCGACCACCACAGCTAATCATAGCCCAAGCGTGATCGTCAAGGGAGACAGACTCACGGTATATAAGAAGACCACCTTCCAGTCTACATCATCGCCTGATGAAGACTAGCAGTAGCAGTCGAAATATTGTGGTCCTCCCAACTGCCACAATCGTGAGACAATTAAGCTACGGACACACGATGCAACATTGCGCGAATTTTGCATGCCAATGATGTTGCGAGCCATGACACACGACGCAATTTGTTGCACGAAACGTTGATGAAGTAGAAAACTATCCTCAGGGTTCGTGCTGAGGTAACCACTTAAAATTCAAGGACTATTCAAGGAGTATACAAGACCCAAAAATGAATTTTCAAGGAGTATGTTCAGCTAACTATGCCAAGGTTTTACACGGTGGTTGCATATGGCCGACTTTCAGATTTGCCAATCTTTCTGACTAGATCTATTTCAGAACTATGCAAGTAATGATCAAAGCAAAAATTCAAGGAGTTTCGCTAATATCATAAAATTCAAGAGCTTCTCAAGTGCCCTTGAAAACGTGAATTAAATTCAAGGAGTTTTCAAGGAGTTTAAGGAGTAGCACGAACTCTGTATCCTACTTCAGCAACATCGCCTGCAATGTTGTGCGCAATGTTGCACCGTGGTTCTGTGCCTTTAATAAGTATAATCTTTGATATGAATAATGTTTTCCATTTTAAGAGTGGCTTACTTCGGTAACAGTTACTGAACGTTCTTTGGCGTCTTGAATGATCTGATGAACTTCATTCGCATATTGCTTTACCAGGGTGGGGACAGGATTGCAGCATGCCAATACACCCGTTGGTTCCCTGCATTAAAAATATACCGAAAAAAACATAATTAGATTAAGTTCAAGACTCTTTTTTCTGAGTCTTTCAATTTGTAGCTGCATAAGTTGCTTGTTATATACTGCGAAGATCAGCTTAATTTGATACATTACAAACGCAGTACATAAAGGATATTACATGGGCGCTAGGAGATACCAAGTTTATCTTCGAGTGTAGAAAATTTTCAACACGAGAAGATCAATTTCGTATCTCCAAGCGCCCATGTAATATTCTGTTTATTATATAATTATCCATAAAATCAACTTAATAAGCTTTTTATTATTATAACTAAGTAAGTTTTGTTTGATTTCTTTTATTGTTCATTCAAATCATGCAAATGTTTGTCGAACCACGCTATAGAATATAACGTTGACCCTCATGATTGTCCAAGCGCGTTATAGATTATCAATGATTATGCTAATAGCACTAATGAATTTTCACTTTTGGGTAAATGATTGTCCATAAATGCAATTGTTTGTCATTTGGTGTTATTGAAGTTGAATTTCGCGCACAGGAAAATACATTCCGCGCATATGAATGTACAAACGCGCTATTGATTGTCCATTGATGCCTATGAATGTACACGCATATTCAATTGTCGTTATTGAAAGTTGATCCGCGCTAATGATGTTACTTGTGGTGTTGATGAAAGTACATTACACGTTATTGATACAACTATTGGCACAAATGAATGTACATTTTCTGTTAATGAACGGCAAAAGGTGTAATAGCTTAAATACACATGGTAACGATATTTTCACATGCGAAAATAACATGTTATTTTCGCATGTGAAAATATCAGTTTTTCGGAAAGGAGAAATATAGGTTTTTTATGGATAATTATATGATAAAAATATATATTTCATATATATATTCTCATACGCATATATATCTTTCCGTTCCATCCATAAGTTGCTTCATATACTGCGAAGAACAGCTCAATTTGATACATAATTAGATTATGTATGACCTCCTTCATTATGTGAGATTTTTAAATTTGATAACGTTTTTCTATTGGGGGAGGGGAGGGTCATCACTAAAATTTGCAAGTTTTATGGACGGACAAACCTGGGTGTCCATTTGGGACCATTTCCTTACACAAGTGTTTGTTGTGAAAAGTGATCGTCAGGGTGAGTGTAGTCTTGAGAAAGACTGTTTTTGGTGGCGACTGACGTTTCGAAAACGTGAGCGGAAGTCATCTTCAGAGTCCAGTGAGAAAACGAGAGACAGTCGATGGTATTCATACCTCTGGTTCGGTCGTAATGTAAACGGTAATTATTCGGTATTGTTATGTAAAGATGTGTGGGTGTTATCACAAGTCGCAGTCTTTTGTTTGAGGTCGTAAATGAGTCTTTTGAATGAGTATTTTGAACTTCAACACCTGGGTTCAAACCAATTACCCTTTTACACAAGTGTGTCGTTAGCATACATGTTAACAGACAGTGCATTCATTTATCTGTGATTTGACTTTTAGTCTTAGGGATCTCACAACTTAGCTACTGGGCGGGAAAGTAATAACTTTATTTATTCCTTACTTTTAGGAATAGCCCTGTCGTCTTTCAAGGGTTGTCTACCTTTTCAAACTACTTTCAAGCTCGACTCCAGGAATAGTCCAGTTTCGAATTCCAAATTACCGCTGTGTTCCTTGATTACAGTTCATTTGCACAGGGTTAGCCTCGTATCAGTGTTTAAATATTCACAAATACCAACAGTAAAGTAAAGAATGCACAACTTCAACAATACAAACACTTTGAAACTCGACGGACCTTGACTGGAACACGTGAATATTCTGCATAAACTCGAGGCTAACCCTGTGCAAATGAGTCTGTAATCAAGAAACACAGCGGTAATTTGGAATTTAAAACGGGTCTATTCGCGTCCCCTTCACGCTCAACCTCACTCTTAAAAAGGCACCGGAAATCCCTCGGGACCCTAACAATAACACGCAGGCACGCTCATCTTACAGGTATTTTCAAAACTTACCTTGGTAAGCTTTCAGTGAGGTTGAAAAGCATGTGATTTGGGAGAACATAGCTGATTAAGAAACAAAATAAATTTCCAGTCAACGCATTTTTTAAAGGAAAAACAAGTAAGTACACTACAGTAACAACAGTGTAATAAACTGATCAGGAATCAAGGGTAGTGCAGTGGTAACACACTACCCCGTCACAGTAGAAGTTAAGTTGTTGGGTATCTCCCTTGATTCGAGGTTTTTTTTCTGGTTCAATCTGTGAGTTAGCCATGCCCTGACTTAGATCAGCCCAGAGGCTGTTTCAGGGTTCTATCTGTGAGTTAGTCGTGCCCTGACTTAGATTCGCCCAGAGATTGTTTAAAGGTTTGATCTGTGAGTTAGCCATGCCCTGACTTAGATCAGCCCAGAGGTTGTTCCATGGTTCAATCTGTGAGTTAGCCATGCCCTGACTTAGATCAGCCCAGAGGTTGTTTCAGGGTTTTGATCTGTGAGTTAGCCATGCCCTGACTTAGATCAGCCCAGAGGTTGTTTCAGGGTTCTATCTGTGAGTTAGCCATACCCTGACTTAGATCAGCCCAGAGGTTGTTTCAGGGTTTGATCTGTGAGTTAGCCATGCCCTGACTTAGACCAGCCCAGAGGTTGTTTCAGGGTTCAATCTGTGAGTTAGCCATGCCCTGACTTAGACCAGCCCAGAGGTTGTTTTAGGGTTCTATCTGTGAGTTAGCCATGCCCTGACCTAGATCAACCCAGTTTCTGGGGTTCATTAACATTGATATTTGGTTGTTTCATACAACTCACCCATAACTTTCATCTTCTTGTCTGGCTATTGTATCCCTCCATTCATAAAGTGCTTGAAATATTTGAAGCTAAGTGTAAGAAAATAAAAAAGAAGCTCTTCATTCAAACAATGCCCATCTATTTACCTGGCTACCGAGAACTAGGGTTTTACAGAACCATTTATTTTATATATATATTTAAAGGGGCACTTGGATGAAAATGGATAAAAATTGGAAATGACTTTAAACTTAGTTAAACGTATCTATATCGCCCCAATAGTAGCCAAGCAACATACTTTCTTAACAGTAAAATGTAGCGGATAAAAATGATCAGTTTTATTCAGCATCTAAATTTAGGGTAAATGACGTCATTTACTCAACCCTATTGTTCTTTTCTCTTTTAACCCAAAATATTTCAACTGCAAGTAGCTCCCAGGCTAAAATTTTCACTAATCTGATTTTCATAATTATAATTGAGTCAAATTATTCACAAATACTTCAATTATTTTGGCTTTGAAAAATTGGGGCGTTTTCATCCAAGTGCCCCTTTAAAGACCCATTGCCACTTACCGTGATGCACCGCAGTCACAGATGAATTTCGTGGTCCATGAAATTCAAAGATTCATATATTGAATAATAACTTCATATTAAATCCTTTTCCGACATAGCACTAAGGCACAAAAATGATTCTTTTACATTCTTTTAAGAGTTTATTCAAAAGGTTAGAATTGTTTTTTCAGTGGTGACACGATTCAAAATGTAAACAAATTGTGATGCATCACGGTAAGTGGCAATGGGTCTTTAAATTATGACAAACCTGTTGAGGGTTTAGTGGACGTCTTTGCTTCTTGTAGAGATTGAGGTAAGACTCTTTTGTAAACAAGGGCTTCTCATATTTCTGTTAAAAAAACAAAATATAATATTTCAGGTAGCGGCGGAGGAAAAACCTTTGCCTTTCATCACTGTTAGTCCTATAGGTTGAGCTGCGAGTTTTGATTTGTGCGAATGCCACATGTGAATTGAGTTTGTTTGATGTGTTGTTCTTTCCCTTGCCATGAGAGGTGAGTGCACTACCACTACAACACCCTTGGTTCACTAATGACTGTATGTGATGTTGAGTCCAGGAATCAAATCTGCGACCCCAGAGGTGAGGGGTGAGTGCACTACCACTACATCACCCTTGATTTACTAATGTATGTGATGTTGAGTCCAGGAATCAAACCTGAGACCCTAGAAGTGATAGGTGAATGCAGTACCACTACACCACCCTTGATTCACTAATGTATGTGATTTTGAGTCCAGGAATCTAACCTGAGACCCCAGAGGTGAGTGGAGAGTGCACCACCACTACACCACCCTTGGTTCACTAATGTATGTAATGTTAAGTCCAGGAATCTAACCTGAGACCCCAGAGGTGAGGGGTGAGTGCACTACCACTACACCACCCAAGATTAACTCCCTCACGATCTCTCAAAAGCATATACCTTCAAACAAACAGCTTTACTCCTTTGATACACTGACATCAACAGATTATTCTGAGCATTGCCGCTCTTGATGAGCTCATTACGTAGCCGGTCATAAATGTACAATAAATAGTGAGTGTCCTCTATTGCATATTGGATCATTTCTGCAGGTAGAGGTCTGAGAAGAAAATAAAATTGAAAAATTGAAATGAAAAAATATTAAAACACAGGAAGACCAGTTTCTATTTTAACAGGGAGCAAAAACAAGGTTCCTTTATGTTGTTTATAATGTATGGCCAAGTTATGATAAAAATATAGAATATGTTTTACAGAGTAATTTGCTATGGTTGTTTGTCATTGTCCAGCTGCTTGTTAAGGTTTCAGTGGGATTTAAGGTGTTTAGTGTCTTTTTCCCCCCAATATCTACTCTTTTAAACTACATAAAAATATTGATGGTTTTCACGGTGGTCATGTTGGAGGAACTTAACAAAAGAATTATCCATGAATTCTTTTGTTATATCTTCCAACATGGCCGCCATGTCTTTTGTTATTTCATTCTCTTGGGAATGATTGCAAACCATCAATATTTGGGTTGCTTGTGGTTGAAGCACTGGTTTCAATCAACAGATAAAAGTCTTTAAATCTCAATATCTTCTTCAAATAGTGGTCAAACACTGACCACCATGTGCTGTCAACCATAAAAAATTCTATTGAAAACTTGTGATTCAGCTGATGAACATAGCATACGTGACAGGAAATGGGAAGCACTGGTGGCTTAGCGGTGAGAGCGCTTGCCTCTCACCAATGCGACCAGGGTTCGAGTCCCGCTGAGCTCGGTGTCGTATGTGATTAAAGTTGCTTATTGTTTCTCTCCTGTGCTTCGAGGGTTTTCTGGGATCTCCGGCTTTCTGCCCTCCATAAGAATCAACTTCTAAATTCCAATTGGAATCCAGTGGAAGAAGAATCCACTGTTAATCCCATCATTATTATTGTATTATTATTATTAAATGACATCAAGTGAACCCCAGCAATACCTAGGCAGTGGTTTTTTTTTTACTCCTCATGGCTGTGCAGGATTTTTTTGGACATAATTTGGAATTTTTTTCTGCCACTTTTCTTATGCATGATTTTGTTTTCACTCCTTAAAGCTGTGCTCAAATTTTTTGGGTTTTTTTGCCAAACCCCCCTCAAAAACCTAATAGTCTGTCCCTAACTATCGTTACCTTATTCTCCAGTCGGCTAGCTGATATTGTTTATTAGCTGTCACTCCGCAGAATTTCTTCAGTAGATAACTCAGTGAGAATCGTTCATAGTTTAGAACCCTTGATGCTTGGCCAGTGTCGAACATATTAACGATGTACAACCCAAAGTCCCTCTGTAACCATCCAATGTCCATGTCGGCACCATGAAGAACCTGTATAAATGAGTTATAGCAGTAATTTAAATAAGTTTAAATAATTTTGACATATACAGTGTGATTCGAGAAACTGTGGGCACTTGGAAATATTCCAGGAATTTTCTATTGTTCTTTGGCCAATCAGAATTGACTTTCTGACCACAAGATAATGGAAAGATAACAATAACACTTCTGATTGGTTAAGAATCATTCTTGAAATATTTCTAGGTGCCCACAGTTTTTCGATTTGCACTGTAATAAGGCTAAATATGATTAAGACGAAGCTAAAATTGAGAAAGTGCTAGCTAACAGTCTTGCCCGACGTAGCAGCAGTTGATGCATATGGGACCCAGAAGGATTTGCAGGGGTATCCAATCTTTTGCCCTATTTTTGGCTGATCCTAGTGGATCAAAGACTCTAAACATAGCAGATGGTAGTGGATCTAAATATTTGCCCCTCCCTCCGCTCCCATGTCATTGTAAGCATTGTCCAGGTAGGTGGAGGTGGTACCTAATTTCAACTGATTACTCAGTGTGGTGGGTGACAGGAAGTGGACTGTTGCAGATGATGATGATGATGATGTTTATGGTGATGATGGTGGTGGTGATGATGATGATGATGGTGGTGGTGGTGATAATGATGATGGTGGTGGTAGTGGTGATGGTGGTGTTGGTGATGGTGATGATGATGATAATGATGATGGTTGTGTGATGATGATGACGATGAAGACCATGGGTTATAGTAGTCACAATAGCATATATTATATACCCCCAATTCAGCCATCAATAGAAAACCAAAAGGACTCACCTTGAGTATCTTAGGGTTGGTAAAGGATTCATTCAAGCTGCTCAAGTCACTGCGCAGCTCCAGAGTATCAACGAGATAATCATGATCCCTGGTTGATATTTGCATAAGACAAACAAATCCTTGGAACGATCTGTATGAATGATGCTGAAGGGGGAAAAAAATCAAAAAAGATCAGTTGTTACCAGCTGATATGAAATAGTGACTCATTGCAAAACTGATGTGTCATGAAGCTTGCAAAGATTAATCAGTAAAGAATAAAAACATTCTTGCCGTCACAAAAAATTCTTGTTCTCCTGGGTGAATGATATTCTATTGTGTTTTTGATCCTCATCAATAAAAACAAACATAACTTTATAAATCTTGCTTTCTGATTGGTTGTGGAACATTGTTTATGAGAGCATACAGCATTGATGCAAGCAGACTTTCTATTTCATCATTCATATCCAAAATTACAGCTATTCTATTGAAGAAATAGAAAACACGCTGTGTGCAGTTATGAAGCACCTGGGGGTTTATAGAACACAAGGGAAGTGTTAGGAGAAGCATGACATGTAGTGATCTTCTCTAGTATTCTGCCAATCTCCAAGTGATTTATAGCTCCACACAGCCCAGCAAGCAAGTTTTTTTCTTCTTTTATAAAATACAAATTACCTGAATGACGCAACTGAAAGTGAGCGCGTGCTGTGTGCTTTCAAAGCATGCGCTCCCAACCAATCAGAACGTGAGATTTAGAACAGTTATTTTATGATTTGTTACTTTATTCTATGATATAAAGCTCTGGGGAATTGGTAGAAGAAAGTCTACTACAGTATGTGCTGTGCTTTTCCTTTAGAACACTTCTCCCATGTTCTGTCAATTTCTGCGATCTTTATAACTGCACACAGCACACACTCATGTTTTCTTCAATACACTATACAGTACCTCCAAGTCCACTGCGAATTCTGTCACACTGGAAAGTTTTTGACAGAGTTCCTCAAGCTGTTCAACAGTTTCTACATAAGTATAGGGTGTCTCTTCCAGGCCTTTATATAACTGAACACAATAAAAGAAATATAAGGAAACTTTGGATGATTAATTACATTTCAAGGACTTGGGCTACCTGTGGCCAAAGGTAGCCCATAAGTGAAAATGAGATTACAAATTCATCAGATCTTTTACATCCTTCTTGCCTCGTTTGAATTTTAGCAACCTTTTGCAAACTTTTGGGAAGCACCAATGCAACCCAGGTTCAAGTCTTGCCGTCACGGTGTTGTATGTGAGTACCGGTAAAGTTGCTTGTCGCTTCTCTCCTGAGCTTCGAAAGGTTTTTCTCTGGGTTCTCCAGTTTTCATCCCTCTTCAAAAGTCAATTTCTAAATTCCAATTTGATACTTGGGCTTTCAACTACAGCAGTTATTGATTGTCCCACGCTTTGATACAACAGCTAAAGTTTACTAGAGTTAGGTTACTATGCAAACTCAATTTGCATTGCTAATTTGAGTCCCCGGGGATTATGCAAATGAGATAATAAAAGCCCTTCACGTGGTCCTATAGTGTCACTCTACTCGAGGCAGCCGGTCAAACATCGTCTTTGTTATAGTATTTGGTATTTCAAACCCGTCTTCCTGTGATATGGCCGAACAAGCTCCGGTTGTTCCACCTCAAGAAGAAGTTGTTCGAGTGTTAAACCCAGTAGAAGATGTGCCGCCGCTTCAAAATGCGGCTCAAAATGCTGCTCAAAATCCTCCCGAAGGTGCGGACCGGAATGCTGCTGTGCAGGATGGAGCACAAAACCCCGCTCAAGATGCCGCTGCTCCTGACGTCCAGGAAGCAGCGCCTCAGGTAATATTCCTTTCGCTAGTGCGTTGTTTATGTTCCTAGTCGTTCGTAGCGTTGGGTCTGAAGTTTTAAGTTAGTGTGCTTCGTATATTAGTTCGAAGTTTTCTAGTCGCGTAATTTGCATTCTGGTATCGCCGTTGGTGCCAAGTTTAATCTTTCCGGCTGTTGTTGTATTTTGTTTTCATATTCACTATAAACTTTATGAACTGGTGTATTTCAGTTAAGGATGTGTAATGTCTGTGAGGCTTAAATAATATTGCCTGGCTGGTGAAGCTTCAAATATTGCCTGTGAGGCTTGAAATATTACCTGTGAGGCTCAAAATATTGCCTGTGGGGCTTGACAAATATTGCCTGTGAGGCTCGAAATATTGTCTGTGAGGCTTGACTAATATATTGCCTGTGAGGCTTGACTAATATATTGCCTGTGAGGCTTGAATAATATTGCCTGGCCTGTGAGGTTTGAAATATTGCCTGTGAGGCTTGAAATGTTGCCTGTGAGGCTTGAAATATAAGCTGTGAGACTTGAGCATTGCCTGTGCGACTTGAGCATTGCCTGTGAGGCTTGAGATATTGCCTGTGGAACTTTAATAATATTTTCTGTGACCCTTAAAAGATTGTGTACGCGCGATAGTGGAAATAGTGCCTGTGAGGCTTGAAATTGTTTACCCGTGACATTTGTAGATCGCCATGTGGTTTCGAATGCTGCCCGTGAGGCGTGAAATATTGTCTGTGAGACTCGAACATTGACAGTGTGGCTGGAAATATTGCATGTTGGGCTTTAATGTTTGTGTGGCAAGAGGGAATATTGTTAGCAAAAAATATGGCTTAGTTAAAACGTAACGAAATGCCTATGGTTGTAATAATAGATGAATGCTGGGGGTTAATAATGTGGTTCTTTAATGGACTAATGAGCAAACAATCGTCGCATTGTTTTAAACATGTACATGCTTGGTTCATGTTTGAACATTATGTTGACACACCGCTTAGCGTTCGGTATTAATTTTCATTTGAAGGTTGAGCTGGGACTTGATCAAGTGTTGAGAAGAATAAAAGTGTTGGAAGATTCACAGAAGGCAACAGTGGACTCCTTATTAGAGGAAATTCGACATTTTGTGAAATCGCCCGTCTTCACGAAAGACAAGGCACTGGACCTCCTCCTCGACTTGAAACTAGTGGCCAGAGAGACAAAGCATACCAGGAAGGGTTTCTTTGAGGCTTGCCTTCAAACCAGGAGGGAGAAGGCGACCGTGCCCCTGGACCAATTCAAAAAATATCTTGATGTACTCTTGGGAGATAAAGATCAAGAGAAGGTTATGGAGATGATTGCAAAGGTGGACAAAGCGTCAAAGGCCTCGAACCCTGGGACGTCCCGCCCGGGCCCTTATGTTAGAAATACTCCAGGACGGTCTGGCCGTGCGAGTGTCCAGTGTTATTGGTGCCATAGGTATGGTCATTACCAGGGGGCTTGCCCAGAGCGACGCAACCAGGCCAGGAGGGCACCAAGGGTCAATGCATCAAGAGAAAATAGATAGACAGATCAGGGAATTGTATAAGCAAATGTGTGGTGACTAACTGAGTCTAGAACTTGAAATAAATGAGATGATTGGTTTATTTTGTATTTGTGGGGATTGACTCTAGACCATAGACTAGCTGATTGATATGATTTGGTTTGCATGATTAAAACGTTAACAATTAATTTGTTTTAATTTGGGATTATTCTTAAACAGATTTAAGATTGAATCAATGTATAGTTCATATTGTTTATTGTGTGATTTTGGGGTTTCTATTGGCTTTTTTGAAAGCTTAACTCGTCCAAGACGTGTAGGAATTGTAGTGGAGATACTACTTAACAGGCCGACATCTTATAAATACTCCGGATGCAATCAATAATAAAGGGAATCCGATGTGTGATATGCGAAAGAAAAAAAAAAAAAGAAAATTTATTATGACGTGCATGTCGGGCATACGTCTTGTCTTTAGAGAGGTGGATACTTACTGTTTTAGGTCTTCCATATCGGGGGGAACAACTCCTGCTGGTTGTCCACTACGGCCAACCACCAGACGACCTGTACAGGCGTGTTGAAGTTGCTCTCTCCTGATCGGGAACCCGTCGGTATCCTATCGCGTCAATAAATATCTTGTCTTATTTCGATGTGTCTTGGCTTTATCCACTTGTCTGTGTTTGAATCCTGGTTTGAACCGGTTTTTCCCCAGACAACGGGACATAAGAGGAAGTTCGAGCCTTCAGTTGATGTTGACAAGTGGTGGGAATTCCGTAGAATGGCAAAAGCAATCGAGCCAAGACAATTCCAAGTGAATCGATCGTGGGTGGATATCGACGGCGTTCCCGGTCAGGAGGGGCGAGAAAAGACTCCAGTTTACTGGAGAGAAGTAATTTCAACGGGTGTGGTCCCGGATCTGTATACTCTCAAACTTAGGGACCCCAAAAATTTCTCAGTCGGGGGTGTTCATCAAAATGTTCAAGCTTGGGCGGAACTGCTCCAAGAACATCCACAAAAGGAGCGAATTGAGGAGTGGATAAAAAAACAAGGTGGACATCCTCAAATTTTCTCACCCATTTTCGGGATCCTTCAAAGGGTCGAGGTACAAGACAGAATTACCCCCGCGCAAGATGTTTGCGAATCACCCATCCTGTAAAGAGTTTTCAGAGTTCATCTCCTCTGAGATACTTGGGCGTCTCACATCTGGTGCATTTAGAGTATGGGGAGAGGTGGGTTCGGATGACCCACCGCACCTGGTGATGCCATTGATAGTTGAGCCATCGAAACCTCGGCTTTGTGTGGACGCGAGGTTCCTGAACCTCTGGATGAAAGATGCTCCCTTCTCATTAGATCGTCTAGCGGATGTTCCCCGGTATGTTTACAAGTCATCGTTTATTACAAAGTCTGACGACAAGTCCGGCTATGACCACGTGATGGTCACAGATAACTCCCAAACGTATTTAGGCTTCTCATTTGGGGGCTTATGGTTTGTATGCACAACGCTACCCTTTGGATGGAAAATCTCCCCCTACATATATCACACCATCGGTCTGGCAGCAACAGGGTTTTTGAGATCGCAAGGGGTCCCTTGCTCGTTGTACATAGATGATCGGTTGAATGGTGAGCTCATTACTGCGACCGGTCGGTGGGCTAAGTTGCCACAAGAGCGTGAGAAAGTTTTTCGTTACGAAGCAGCAGAGGCTGCCCTCTATGTGGTGCTGTCCGTGCTGATAGCATTGGGCTATACAATTGGTATAAAGAAGTCTGTTCTCGTTCCTACAACTTCATTAGAATACCTGGGCCTTATTGTCGACTCTGAGAAGCAGTCATTCCTGATACCACAACGCAAGAAGGAGTCTTTTGCCGCGTTAAGGGAACTCATTCTCACTGGTAAACAGCCCATACCACTAAAAACGCTTCAGCGTTTCCAAGGCAAATGCATTTCCTTGTCATTGGCAGTTCCAGCAGCAAAGCTGTTTATCAGAGAGATCAGTAAAGCTCGGCCCGAGCGTGCGGGGAAGGATGCAGTCATCTTGAACGAGATTCGGAGAGAGGAAATGTCTTATTGGCGCTTTCTTGACAACTGGGATGAATTCATTCCTTGGAGGGACGAAAAACACCATACCTTCTCTCTGTCCACGGATGCCTCCGAATATGGCTGGGGTTGTGTCATTCACCGTGGGTGCGGAGACATCTCTTTTGGAGATTATTGGGACGTCAATGACAAGACGCTCAACATTTCTGCCAAGGAGATGAAGGCACTGGTGTACGCTATAAGAGCTTTCCCCGATGACATTTGTAATTCTAGGGTGGACGCTCTTGTTGATAGTCAGGTTATGATTGGAGCGTGGAAGTCTCAAGGGGGTAAAACCTCTCTCGAATTAGTCAGAGTCACGAAGCAGCTGTTTTGGGAAGTTTCTTCACGAAATATTCATCTCAACTTGCAGTTTATCCAGTCTGGTTCTAACAAAGCGGATGCCCCCTCCCGAAGGTTGTCGCGGAGCGACACAAAGTTGTCCCTAGAGTCGTTTGCGCAAGTGGATGATGAGTTTGGGGGTAAGACGGGCCACTCCTTTGATCTAATGGCATTAGATTCTAATGTAGTGAGAGGCAAGAACAACATTCCTCTACCCCATTTTTCACCAGCCCCAAGCCCTATGTCGAGGGGTGTAAACCTATTTGCCCAAGACCTGCATGCTGCACCAAACATGATGAATCCGTATGTCTTTCCTCCTTTTAACCTGATAGGCCCTGTACTTCGATTGTTGACTAACTTTAAGAGGCCTTTTTCTATAATCGTCCCAGCGCTCACTCCTCACCCGTACTGGTGGCCGGAGCTAATGGCGCGCTGTTCAGGGAGATTGTGTCTTGGAGAAAAGGGAGATAGTCATGTCCTGCTAGCTCCGTCTAAGTCTGGTTACAGCCCCATACCATGTCCAGCTACAATGTGGGTGTTGCGGATAACGCGCTTCTGATTGTCGTATTTCATTGACGTGCTTAGGAATTGCCAAGGGTGCCCAAGTTGTTTACTCCTGCAGTGGCGTGTCCACGGTGTAACTACCCTAATGATGAAAGCTTCAGGTTTTGCCAACAGTGTGGTTATCAGAGGCCATCCCTAAACACCTCGGTGCGACGGCTCGGGGAAAAATTAACGATTGATGAAGAGCTGATAGTGGCACGACGTCAGGAACTTAAGAACCAGCGGGACTCGTCAAGATATACCAAGCAAAAATCAGCGTTGGAGTGCGAATTTAGCCAGTTTTTGGGTAGCCGGGCATCGCAAAAGACTTTGGGCTTCTGCTATACCTGATGATGTGATAGAGTTCCTCATATGGAAAGATCGTGCTGGAAGGACAAAAGTACATAAGTCAGAGTGTCCGGCTTTAGTCTGTCGTGGTGTGACCTGTTCTTGCCCAACGCGTCTTGCCTATGGAACGATTGATTCGTTGATAGGAAAACTCCGTGCAATATTTTCTGAGAATGGTAGGGGTTCGGAGTGGTACTCCCTCCTTGGGGTAGGAAACCCCGCTGCTTGTCGCTCGGTTAAGGCCTATTTAGCCGATGTGAGGGAGGAACAACTCAAAGCCAGGGTCACGCGACGTCAGGCAGAGCCTATCCTAGTAAATGACTTGGCAGTAATTTCAGAATACATAGAACATGTACTTAATAATAGTTCTACTCTGTCGGCAATTCAATTATTTATGTATGCTAGAGACCAAGCTTTATTTAAGTCGCTATTTTTTGCGGGTGATAGGGCAGCGGATCTACTTCAGTTAAAGGTTTCGGTTGTGCTCCGTTTTCCGGATAACTCAGGCTTCCTTCTAAACCATGTTTGGACTAAATCATGGAGATCAGGTGATTCAAATGTGTTTGCTTTTAAAAGAGGATCGAACAAGTTTCTTTGCCCGGTACGAGGTTTAGAGGTCTACTTTGACATTTCCAGCCTCTTACGGGTAAATCTAGCTCCGGGTTTCCTTTTTCGGTCGATAACTAAGGAAAATATGGTCAGTCCATATTGTTTGGAGCCTACCGCGGCCCAAGCGCGCCTTAAGTTTTACACCTCACTGTTGACTGGCCGGCTCTCGGGGAAACAGCTCACCTTGCATAGTTTTCGCAGTGGTGCAGCGGTTTCTTTGGCCTTAGAGGGTATAAGCCTTCATGAAATCATGGACCACGTCGGGTGGAAGAGTAGCAAGACCGCTTTGCATTACATGAAATTAAAACAGGTGATCAATCCAGCGGGAGCGGCAGCAAGACTAGCGAATTTGCCTATTGATACCGGCGAAACGTATAGACGCGCAAATTCATTAGAAGGCTTCTCTCAGGCTTTTGAGGGTCCTAAAAGGCAATGAATGCTTTGGTTCGGTGGTGATTAGTGAGGCTAAGATTTTGCTTTAACGTAGTGTTGGGGGAGTAGAGTGTTTTCGCATGGGTTGGACAATGACCGTACCGTGTCCAGAACCATGAGTTCTGTAATTAAACACTTCAAATTTTGGCGGTTACCTAGTACCCAGTACCCTAATTGTATATAGAGTAACTGTTACTGTTAATTAATCCTTTGCCACTCATACAAAACCACTCTAAAGATATATCAGGTGTTGGGAAATGATATGTGAGTAAGGATTGGGAAAGAGTGATGTTATGAGTTCTACAAAGTTTGCCTAATAATAAACTGTTGGAGGATATTCCGGGTACAGAATGAGTACAGTTCATTGCCTGAGTCATTGGTACGGAAAGGATGTTGGCGTGGGGAAGGCCAGAGCTATCCCCATTCCTTATTACCATCTCATGGATAACAATGCCCGGGGAAGAATATTACACTATTCTCTGAGTTTGAACTATGAATAGGCCCTTTGCAGCTCAGCAATCACGTGCTGATTAATTCACTGAGAGCAAATGAATGAACATTTTGATTCCCAAGGGTGAAATTTACTGGTGAGCAAACAAACTTTCTACAACCTGTTTCGAGAGATCGTAATAAAACTACATTTCGTGACACACTGCAGGATACACATGTTTTCATTCAGTTCTTTACAAGTAGCTAAAAAGAATCACCAATTTAATATAAAAACAAAATTTTTGCATTCCAGTACAGACATGTGACCGTTAACTTAAAAAGGACATATCTCAACTAAAGATGTAATAACTCTTTCCAGTCAAAATATTAAATTATGTAATAATTAGCTTAGTAGTAGATAAGATCGAGAGAATGAGAGAGAGAGAGAGAGAGAGAGAGAGAGAGAGAGAGAGAGAGAGAGAGAATGTGTGTGGGTGAGAGTGAGAGGACTAGTATAGCTTAGGACCTAGGATTAGAACACGACCACATCAGCTACGCTGTATATAACTTATCGTGTATAAATAAATATCATTACTATTACTATTATTATTATCATTATTATTATTATTATTATTATTATTATTATTATAACTGCAAAGGGCCTATTCATACGAGCTGAAGGCCAAAGCCGAAAACCAAAAGCCAAACGTCCATGCTTATTAATCGTATCTTTTTTCTTTTATCCTGTTCAAGGTGGAAGAGAACGAATGTGTGATAGATTATGCTTTGAGCAAGCGATATGTCAAGCTAGTACCAACAGGACTGGACTTTGGCAAAGAAGGATTTTCAAAGTAAGTGTAAGCTAGAGAACAATAATGCTACACTAAGGTAGCATTCATTTTTTTTTAAGAGAGAGGAGGTGGCCGGGGGAGTTAAGGGGGCATCAAATATTTACAAGTTAAAAAAGGGGGGGGGGGGGGTCACTAATTTTTTCTGGCAATAATCTTGCATTTTTGCAATTTTTTTCAGTTAGGTATTAGGCGGCTATTTTGAAATTTTAAAACTAACCCGGATGGACTAGCAAATTGTGCACATAGGCTAACAGCTATTCCTCCGGCCCCCTCCCCCTTCTAAAAAATGGGTGAATGGATTTCAGGTTCCCATCTGTGAGTTAGCCACGTCCTGACTTTGATCAGCCAGGAGGTCGGTTTAGGGCTGAATCTGTGAGTTAGCCATGCCCTGACTTTGATCTGCCAAGAGGTTGTTTCAGGGTTCTATCCGTGAGTTAGCCATGCCCTGACTTTGATCAGCCAAGAGGTTGTTTCAGGGTTCTATCTGTGAGTTAGCCATGCCCTGACTTAGATCAGCCCAGAGGTTGTTTCAGGGTTCAATCGGTGAATTAGCCATGCCCTGACTTTGATCAGCCCAGAGGTTGTTTCAGGGTTAGATCTGTGAGTTAGCCATGTCCTGACTTAGATCAGCCCAGAGGTTGTTTCAGGGTTCAATCTGTGAGTTAGCCATGCCCTGACTTAGATCAGCCCAGAGGTTGTTTCAGTTTTCAATAAAATTGTTGTTTGCTTGATTTGTTTGATTTGTTTCTAGATTCCGAGGTCGTCATTTCCACCAATCGCTTAAGCACACACGTCGCTTTTATCCTCACGCTCACAATATGGATGGCTTCTTTGTCGCAAAGCTCAAGAAATTTTCTAACAAAATGCCAGGAGAAGGTAACCGAAAACTAACTATAAACCAGCTATGATCACGCGAGCACCACCAACATAGATATAACCGACTTACGCTCATATTCTTGGTTTGCAATCAATCCCAAGAGAGCACAATAACAAAAGGGATGTCCGCCATGTTGGAAGATATAACAAAAGTATTCATTTAAAAATCTTTTGTCAAATTCTTCCAACATGGCGGCTATGACGTCTATTGCAAACGAAGAATTAAACTCAGTGTAGCTCTTTCCTAACAGCTCTGATAAGAAAAGACAATTGTCAAAGTTTTTATTCATTTATTCATTTATTTATTTATTTATTCATTTATTTATTTATTTATTTAAATTATTGTGTTTGTTTGTTTGTTTGTTTTCCGGATTGTTTGCCTGCCTGCCTGCTTGCTTGTTTGTGATTGATTGTTTGTTTATTTAGAGCCAAAAGTAAACATTTCTGAAGTTTCCACGAATCAGAAGGAAAAAGAAGGAAACGACAAAGAGAGTGATGAAAATGATGAACGGCAGGAAACTGAAATATCACCAGAAGCTTCACAACAAAACAACGAGAAGAATAACAAACAAACCTCAAAATCCGTCAAGCCAGCTAAACCAGCTAAACTAGTCAAACCAGATAAACCAGCCAAACTAGAAAAACCAGAAAAACCAGCCAAAGCAAGTAAAACAGGCAAACTAGAGAAGAAGAAACCCAAAAGGTCGAAAACATCAAAATAGATATGTAACATATACTGTTTATATATAGGACACCAGCCATTTGACCTGCTACCGCACGGGAAGTCTCTTTTAGGTTCCTTCGCAGCGTGTACAAACCAATTTGATGACTTCCTATAGATATTGAGATTACAATAACCGCCTAATTGCACCTTAATTTTGAGAAGTATAGGAAAGAAAAAGCAAAAAGGTAGTAGCCAAGAAAAGAAGCAAGTAAAAAAAGAAGAAAGCAAGAAAGTAAGCAAGAAAAAGGGGAGCCAGGAAGCAAGAAAGAAAGAGCAAGAAAGGAAGGAGCGATAAAGCGTTTTGCATACCTTTTCAAACTACAGGTCGAACTTTTTTTGTCCAGTGTCTTGCAGGTGTTCACCCCCCGTATAGAAAGATAAACTGATTTATTCAATGTCTACACAAGCTTTCCGTGAAATTCATTTCTTTGTATTATTCAACAAAAAGCGAGTATATTAAAAAGGCTTTAAAATAGCTTTTAGCAGAAGGAAATCAAAGCTACTAATATTCACTTTATCTTTTACATCAGTCGTTCGGTTTTCCTTCCTAGTTGGTTAGATGGTTGCTTTGTTGGTTCGCTGTTCGGTCGATCGGTCGGTCGGTCGGTGTAGTAGGTACGATTGCAGCTCCATCTCTTTTTACATAACCTTTTATCTCAATCATTTCCAAGTCTTCACAGGCATTTTTCATTTGCCCTTGTTCTGTTTGTAACACGCCCGTTTGAGTCCTACTTATCTTGCACACACAACAGAAAATGCTCCAAAACACATGAACGAATCGAGAGCGAAATTCCCGAGATATTGTGCCATAAACGAAGGGATTACAACATGAATGAAGCAGTAACAACTGAAGAGAAAACTCAAAAATCAAGCTTGACATATCGTAGCTTTCGAAAACGATCATGTCTATCAAAGCTATTTGATTCGGTAATGTAGAAATATTGTACAAAAGTACGATAGTAAGAGAGATTTTGATGACTTCCATGTCTCTCTTTCGCGTCATTTTGAGCTGGTTAATTCTGTCACTGTTCAAGCCACACTGGGGAACTTTGTGTCGTTTTAAATACAAGATGATCTTGGTGTAAGAGATGGCCATAATAGTCGTAGGGATAACGTTCTGGACAACGAATAAAGAGACTGTGTAGACCTTGTTTAATTGCTCTGATGGCCAGATTTCTTCACACCTTCCATGATATTGTTCCCTTACTAAATAAACTGGAATGAGACAAATATTTGCTAAAAGCCACAGCCCTGCCACAGTACAGTATGTTAACTTGGTGGAGGGCTTGGTTTTGAAAGGATGAACAATGGATCGACATCGAAATATTGCAATAGTCGTCATTGTAAGCATGCTCACCATTTGGGTACTGGAGAAAATTAGGCCTTGAAGTTTGCAATACCATTTTGAAAGTGGTATGTTGAAGTACTGTATTATAAAGTATAGCAACACGGATAGGATGTCAGCTACACTGAGGTTAGCAATGAGGATCTCGAATGGTGTCTTTCGTCGTTCTCTGGTAGTGTAAATGACCACAAGGACAGCAAGGTTGCCAATAACAGCAACGACAAAGATAGTAATGTCAATACCAAGTCTCCATTGTAGGTCAATTGAATTCCAATAATTCTGATTAGAGTTGGAAACTATAGAACTGTTGCTATCGCGCGAAGAACTTGAGTTATTCGCCATTTCTTCTTCTCATGTGGGACATTTGGCGCCAGTTTCGGCTATAAGAGTGATTCCAGTAATACAGCTTCGTCAATTTGAAAAACTGTATTCTTAGTTTGATGCCATTTCGTACCAGAGCCTAATACAAGGTCTTACCTCGAAGTGCGCCAGGTTTATGGATTTGATTAATAATAAATATCCTTGTGAAGGCAGCTGTGTATGGAAATGAGCAGTAAGTAATTTGGTATTAAATGAGGAAGTAGTCGGTCGGGGTCTATTAGAAGAAGTTCTCATATTCTAACTTTCTATCCCCTTTTACCCTTGCATTTCTTATCATTTGAAATCGTAAAGTCAGTCAAAATGATTCAAAAAAATTATGTTTCCACTGGAAGCAATAGCCGAGAGAAATTTTGAAAAGTTTGACTGAAATTGGCCTACGTATCTCTTTTTTACCAATTTCTGCCGGTAACGGTCGAGAATCCTCGGACAGTTGAAAAAATTCGGGATTGCTCATACTTTGCCTAAATACCCTTTGTGGTGAGACATTTTCGAAAATACAACTTTTAAGTCCTGGGCGCCTTTTATCTTTTGAGAAATCACTCAAAGTTGATTTTGGGATCCAGAAGGGCTTGGGCACCTTGTGTTGAATAGGAAAACGTAAGGTTTTCTCGGCGATCGTACGGCTTCGCGTTTTTTTTTTTTATTCAAACCATCATTTTTTCTAGCAAAGACACATTCTTTCTCTTGAATTTAATGTAAAAATATTTTTGCTAATTCTCGTTTTAAATAAACTACGGAATTTTGAATGGACCCCATTTTGACTTTTCCGTAATCTTTCTTCGTTTTCAATATGGCTAAATGGATTGTGGTACATGCACCAGAACTAAAACAATACCACTGTGCTACTTTTTTATTTATTCAAGTCAATATTTATACAGGCACATCCGAATTTAGCAAAGCTAGTTTAAAAAGAGAAACAGCATAACCCTTCTAAAATGACATGTCCAAATATTATTGGCGGCCCGCTAAACCGTCGTTCACTGAGAGCCCCAAATGTGTCGGTAGTTTTGACTCAAGTGAGCGTCACGCACCGCTCATTGTATTAGGTCAGCAGCTCATTTTCTCGGAATTTCACTATACAGAAAGGCAGTTAAAATAATTACGTTGATGTTTTTCTTTGCGCAATTTCCGAGGGACATTTTACTATACAGAAAGCCAGTTAAAATAATTACGTTTTTCTTTGCGCAATTTCTGAGGGACATTTTACCATACAGAAATCCAGTTAAAATAATTACGTTGATGTTTTTCTTTGCGCAATTTCTGAGGGACATCTTACCATACAGAAAGCCAGTTAAAAATAATTACGTTTATTTTCTTTGCGCAATTTCTGAGGGACATTTCACTGTACAGAAAGCGAGTTAAAAATAATTACGTTTTTCTTTGCGCGATTTCTGAGGGACATTTCACTATAGAGAAAGCCAGTTAAAAATGATTACGTTTTTCTTTGCGCAATTTCTGAGGGACATTTCACTATACAGAAAGCCAGTTAAGAATAATTACGTTTATTTTCTTTGCGCAATTTCTGAGGGACATTTCACTATAGAGAAAGCCAGTTAAAAATAATTACGTTGATGTTTTTCTTTGCGCAATTTCTGAGGGACATTTCACTATAGAGAAAGCCAGTTAAAAATAATTACGTTTATTTCCTTCGCGCACTTTTTTAGGGACATTTCACTATAGAGAAAGCCAGTTAAAAGTAATTACGTTGATGTTGTTCATTGCGCAATTTTTGACTGACATTTAATCAAACAAAGCCAGCTAGAAGTAATTACATAGATGTTTTCTTTGCGCAATCGACCAATACTTTAACAAACTGTGACAACATCGTGCTCGTAGAAGCATGAGCTCCTGCAACTATCAGGGTTCGTACGGGTTTTGGAAAGTCTTGGAAAGTTTTGGAAATCAATAATGCATTTTTCCAGTACCTGAAAAGTTTTGGAAAATTTATTTTTCGACCACTGGGCTATGGAAAAGTTGTTTTTTTTTTTTTTTTTTTGGTTGCCCAGGTCCTACCTTACAAAGAACTCTTTTCGTTATATTAATTAAAAACGCCGATGAGAGACTGCGCTGATTTATAGTATGAATGTTCAACAGAACTCTTATCTTGTAGTTGTTGAGATTTTTTGTGAAATAAACAGAGAAATAAATGTTAATATGGTGCCATATTTTGTATTGGTTTGGATGTCGAATGTTTTTCATCCATAAATTTCACTTTATTTTTTTGCTTATGTGGTTTTGGAAATTTTAGTTGATGGGCTTTGAGAGACTTTTGGAAAAGTTTTGGAAATTTTCAGTGAGGAATCTGTACGAACCCTGAACTATGCTGCGTTATTCGGTGGTTTGTGTGGACCCAGTTTGTACAATGCATCCATCACATAATGTACGACTCTTGGAAAGTTGTGACAAAGATATTTCCAACCACCTTTCTTCCCAAACGTACAAGGAGAGCAGATAAGGGACCACTTTATAACTTTTTGAAATTTAAAACTGAGACCTTTGCTTCATCTTACTTCAATCGTGTGGTTCCCTTATGGAATGATCTGCCGGCTGAGCTCAGGCAAGCTCTCTGCACCGTCGTTTAAGCGCTTACTTGTTAGTCATTATAATGACAAATTTTTGTATTCTCTTGTTGAGACCACTAATACCTGTTCTTGGGTGACGAAATGCCGCTGCTTCAACTGTAGGGCTTAGCCATTCATTTATTAGTTACCTGTTTGATCTCTTTTTTTTCTTCTTAATTTTAGTTGGAGACTATCCTATAGGTGGAATGTCACCTGTCTAGTTCTCCGCAACAGTTTAATTGTTGGAAGCTTAATAAGTAAATAAATAAAGTCAGTGATGACTCCGGTGTTTCTTCCGAGTTCAAGTTACTTCTTCATCTATTTAACAAATAGACAGTTTTTATGTGTCTGTCCTCTTATTGACGATACATTGCGTCATCACATGACTGATGTCTATTTGTTAAATAGATGTTAGCAATCAACTTGTGAACTCAGCTGTCTATGGAATCGTAAAATTAGTTGAAATGATGCGGCAAAAAATTTGGTAAATACATTCAGTCCTGGTCATTCAGTGGTAAATACTTCAGTCCTGGTCCTTCAGTGCTTGTCCTTCAGTCCTTGGCCTTCAGTCCCGGTCCTTCAGTTCTTGTCCTTCAGTTCTTGTCCTTCAGTCCTTGTCCTTCAGTGCTTGTCCTTCAGTGCTTGTCCTTCAGTCCTTGGCCTTCAGTCCTTAGCTTGTCCTTCAGTCCTGGTCCTTCATTCCTTGTCCTTCAGTCCTTGTCCTTCAGTCCTTGACCTTCAGTGCTTGTCCTTCAGTGCTTGTCCTTCAGTGCTTGTCCTTCAGTGCTTGTCCTTCAGTGCTTGTCCTTCAGTGCTTGTCCTTCAGTGCTTTTCCTTCAGTCCTTGACCTTCAGTCCTTGTCCTTTACTCCTTGTCCTTCAGTCCTTGTCCTTCAGTCCTGGTCCTTCAGTCCTGGTCCTTTACTCCTTGTCCTTCAGTCCTTGTCCTTCATTCCTTGTCCTTCATTCCTTGTCTTTCAGTCCTTGTCCTTCAGTCCTTGTCCTTCAGTCCTTGTCCTTCACTCCTTGTCCTTCACTCCTTGTCCTTCACCCCTTGTCCTTCAGTGCTTGTCCTTCAGTGCTTGTCCTTCATTCCTTGTCATTCATTCCTTGTCCTTCACTCCTTGTCCTTCACGCCTTGTCCTTAATAATAATAATAATATAAGTTCTTATATAGGGCGTCCTAATAAACTCGAGGCGCTTTACAATAAACTAATTTATGTATATGATATAAATAAATAAATAAATATATATATATATATATATACAGCCTTTTGCAAAAATTATGGCCACTTCCAATATATATACAAGTATATCAAAAGCATGTCAACTGATTATGGGATATCCTCCTTGATATTTTTTTCGAGTTGTCTATCACAAGGGCTTTGTGAAAAAAATATCAAGAAAGATATCCCGCCGTGTCTGATATACTTTTGATATACTTGTATGTATATTTGAAACGGCCATAATTTTTGCAAATGGCTGTGTGTGTATATATATATATATATATATATATCAGTCCTTGTCCTTGTGCTTGATTTGGAAAAGGATAGAAAAGAAGAAAAAAGAAAAAACAAGTTTACCATACGTTTTTGAATTACAGATACAGTTTTAATGTTAACACAGTTAGAACTTGTTTATTTTTCTGTCCAGTTTCTTGCAGCTGTTCACTCCCGTATACAAAGATAAACTGCTTTATTCATTTTAATTAATTTTTTCATAGTATATTAATCAAAAAGCTGAATTTTGAAAAAAGGCTTAGCAATAGCTTTTAGGAGCATGGAATCATAAACGATTAAGAGGATTTTTTTTTTCAATAACGAGCAATAATGGCAAAAAGCACCAAAAACTAGACCTTCGTATGAGTTTCGATCCCAATTTTCGTTTTGGGTTAACACTCAAAACCTTTTTTAAACAGTAAGAAACTGATGTACTATGATAAATGTCTGTTTGAAGCGGTATTTTCAATTGTACAAAGATGTTTTATTGCATTTGTGTTAGAATCTTGCTTTGTCAGGCTTTTTTATAGAAAATAGATGTGAAATAAGCAAATGAAAGCCTTAACCTCATTTTCCATTCAAATTTTTGCTTTGGGTTAACACTTAGATTACACTTACATCAGTCATCTCCACTTCCAAACAAGTTAAACTTTCTGAATAATAAGATTTTAGCCTTGTACAACAGCCTTTCTTCAAGAAAATAGTTTTTGGCGCTCAACGCTTGAACACGAAAAGAGTTCTCTCATAATATTTTCAGAAAACAACAAAAATTTTCTTTACATGTTTCCATCTTGAAGTCAATTATTACTACAGCACCGAGATTTGTTGCGAATTTCTTTCTTATTCAACAATAGCTTTTAGGAGCATGGAATCATAAACGATTAAGAGGATTTTTTTTTCAATAACGAGCAATAATGGCAAAAAGCACCAAAAACTAGACCTTCGTATGAGTTTCGATCCCAATTTTCGTTTTGGGTTAACACTCAAAACCTTTTTTAAACAGTAAGAAACTGATGTACTATGATAAATGCCTGTTTGAAGCGGTATTTTCAATTGTACAAAGATGTTTTATTGCATTTGTGTTAGAATCTTGCTTTGTCAGGCTTTTTTATAGAAAATAGATGTGAAATAAGCAAATGAAGGCCTTAACCTCATTTTCGAATAAAATGTTTGCTTTGGGTTAACACTTTGATTCCACTTCCAAACAAGTTAAACTTTCAGAATAACAAGAATTTAGCCTTGTACAACAGCCTTTCTTCAAGAAAATAGTTTTTGGCGCTCACCGCTTGAACACGAAAAGAGTTCTCTCATAATATTTTCAGAAAACAACAAAAATTTTCTTTACATGTTTCCATCTTGAAGTCATTTATTACTACAGCACCGAGATTTGTTGCGAATTTCTTTCTTATTCAACTTCATATTTTCTCGAGAATAGTGTAAGACAATTGGAACTGAAAAAAAAGGTGTTCAAGGGTACTGAATCGTATTAAATGGGCCTATTTGCCGACAGTTCCTCTGTCCTTTTGATTGCAGTTTTGACAAGTAAGATCTTTGAATACATAAAACGTAATTATCATTGCTAATGTTTACAAAAGGGAGAGAGGATTAAAGTAAAAGACCCGGGGGGGGGGGGGGTACTACCACCCCAACTTGGGTAGGGGTGTTCCCTCAGGACCTCGAAACCCTGACCCTATCCCAGACCTAAAATTTTGATTTTACATTCCCTACCCCAGACTAAAACTAAGAATTGTACACCCTATCCCAGACTAAAAGACGGAAAATACGGTTTTACAATCGATTGCAATCAATATTTACTAACATTTTTCATTGTTTTTGGTCGGCAGAAAGCGTAGCCTATTCGCCAGACAAAAACGACGAAATCGTTAATCCTATCCTAGACTAAAATGATACCCTATCCCAGACAAAATGTCAAAAAATGATACCCTACCCCAGACCCAGAAGCCGAAAAACCATACCCTATAGGGCGGCACATAACCGTATAGCAAATATGGGAGTACCCCCCCCCCCCCCCCGGGGGTAAAAGAGCATTGCACTGTCAGTCAGTCATTTGAATGGTTATTTCGTAAGATCAGACCTCGTTATAGTCAGCTGGTCTAACACTGGCCACTTGCCCGGTTGGTATTAGTCAGTCGGTTGGTCGGTTTTGCTAGTTGCTTCTTTAATCTTTACGGTTCAGTTGGTTCGATGGTTGCTTTGTCGATTCATTGTTCGGTCGGTCGGCCGGTCGGCCGGTGTAGTAGGTACGATTGCAGCTCCATCTCTTTTTACATAACCTTTTATCTCAATCATTTCCAAGTCTTCACAGGCATTTTTCATTTGCCCTTGTTCTGTTTGTAACACGCCCGTTTGAGTCCTCCTTATCTTGCAGAAGCAACATGTAATGCTCCAAAACACCTGCGAATCGAGAGCGAAATTTACGAGATATTGTGCCATAAACGAAGGGATTACAATATGAATGAAGCAACAACAACTGAGGAGAAAATTTAAAAATCACGCTTGCCACATCGTAGCTTTCGAAAACGATCATGTCTATCCAAGCTATTTGATGTGGTAAGGTAGAAATATTGTACAAAAGTACGATAATAAGAGAGATTTTGATGACTTCCAGGTCTCTCTTTCGAGTCATTTTGAGCTGGTTAATTCTGTTACTGTTCAAACAACACTGGGGAACTTTGTGTCGTTTTAAATTCAAGATAATCTTAGTGTAAGAGATGGCCATAATAGTCGTAGGGATAACGTTCTGGACAACGAATAAAGAGACTGTGTAGACCTTGTTTAATTGCTCTGATGGCCAGATTTCTTCACACCTTCCATGATATTGTTCCCTTACTAAATAAACTGGAATGAGACAAATATTTGCTAAAAGCCACAGCCCTGCCATAGTACAGTATGTTAACTTGCTTGAGGGCTTGGTTTTGAAAGGATGAACAATGGATCGACATCGAAATATTGCAATAGTCGTCATTGTAAGCACGCTCACCATTTGGGTACTGGAGAAAAATAGGCCTTGAAGTTTGCAATACCATTTTGAAAGTGGTATGTTGAAGTACTGTATTATAAAGTATAGCAACACGGATAGGATGTCAGCTACACTGAGGTTAGCAATGAGGATCTCAAATGATGTCTTTCGTCGTTCTCTGGTAGTGTAAATGACCACAAGGACAGCAAGGTTGCCAATAACAGCAACGACAAAGATAGTAATGTCAATACCAAGTCTCCATTCTAGGTCTCTCCATTGTAGGTCAATTGAATTCCAATAATTCTGATTAGAGTTGGAAACTATAGGACTGTTGCTATCAACCGGAGAACTTGAGTTATTCGCCATTTCTTCTTCCATGTAGGAGATTTGGCGCCAGCTTCGGCTATAATTCTGAGTGATTCCAGTAATACAGCTTCGTCAATTTTATATATTCTTAGGTTGATGCCATTTCATGCGGAGCCTAATACAAGGTCTTACCTCGAAGTGCGTAAGGTTTATGGATTTGATTAATAAAAGATATCTTTGTGAAGGCAGCTGAGTATGGAAATGAGCAGTAAGTAATTTGATATTAATAACAAGAGAGATTTTGATGACTTCCATGTCTCTCTTTCGCGTCTTTTTGAGCTGGTTAATTTTGTCACTGTTCAAGCCACACTGGGGAGCTTTGTGTCGTTTTAAATACAAGATAGTCTTAGTGTAAGAGATGGCGATAATAGTCAAAGAGCTATGACGTACTGCACAACGAATAAAGAGACCGTGTAGACCTTGTTTAATAGCTCTGATGGCCAGATTTCTTCACACCTTCCATGATATTGTTCCCTTACTAAATAAACTGGAATAAGACAAATATGTGCCACAAGCCACCCCCCAACTCCGATATACCCCGGGCATTTGACCATAGTCGAGTTCCGCATAGTGGGGAATTTGAAGCTGAACATTTGCCTGAAGGGGCGGGCATTTGACTACCGACTAAATGTAGCGGCCCTTATCTAATTTGCGTAACTTATTCTCGGACTTTCCTCGTGGCAAATTCGAGCCTATGATTGCAAACTTTCTCACCTGGTTTGTGCTTATGTTCGTGCTTTCAATTTTTAAAAATGAAAATTTTAAAAAACGAAATGCCCAAGTTGTTTAAAATTACTGTTTTGTTGAGAGGAAATTTAAGATTTTTCATTTATTATGATAGCCATGAATAAAAAAACTTCAGTTGTACGAGCTCAGTTCAGTACCTTTTAATAATAATAAAAATAAAAAAAAAAAAAAAAAAAAAAAAAAAATGGTTTAATCAATAGAATCCACGAGGTGGCTCTTCTCCTATTGATAAAACTATCTAATTTACAATAACATACACACAAGATAAATTTACGATGAACTATGAAGCTATAAAATAAATTAGACATAATAAGAAATAAGATTGACATAATTACTATTGGATTATTCTAAGCTAGACAATTATTATACATAAATAAAAAGGACAAAAACTGAAGATACTGGGGCTACGCCCACCGCCCCCAAGCAACCACCCCAGGTCGAGATATTCGGGGCAACAGACAAAGAGAAAACTGTCCCAAATGCCACGACCCAATAATTGCCCAGGGTACAGCAGCGCAGCACCAATATCCATCAATCAGGTGAAAGATAAATTAATTAATAAAAATCAAGTAATGTCATATCGCTTCTTTAGCTCTGCTTTCACTTTAGAACAAAATAAACTATAACTAGAAATGTCTTTTACATTATTTGGCAAATTATTGAACAGTTCTGAGGCGATATCTTGAAAAGTTCCCTTTTCCAAAGGTCTGACCAAATTCAAGGTGGAACTTTGACGTAAAGTTCTTGATGGTTTGCGAACTTCCAGTGCAACGTAGTTAGGCCAGTGCTCTGAGTTAATGGCTTTATAGATGACTTTCAGCAAGTTATAATCTCTACGTTCACGCATTGGTAACCATCCAAGCTTTAGGACTGATTCCACAGAGTTCACGTATTTTCCAGTGACAAAACTCGCAGACGAGAATTGAATTTTTTGTAACCTTTTTAGAAGATAGTCCGGTAATGGATTAAAAACCAGATTGATAACCAATTGATAAATAAAATACTTAATTTTCAGCCATACTTGCTTTGGTTCATTGTGCACCGTCAGTAACACGTGATGGTACGATTCAACATCAAAGGCAAAACAATAGCTTTGTTCTATGGAGTTTCCAAACCATTCCACTCCATTAGCTATGATCAGATGATTGGACATTTATCGAGGAAACAAGTTCTGGCACAAAATTCAAATGGCCATAACTCGTTCAAAATCGACTAGAAAGACTTCAAACCTTCCCAAAGATGGTGTTTGAATGTAATTTAATTAACACTTTAATTAATTCATTCGTAGTAAAAAATATATATGTACTTCCAAGAGACTAGCTGCGTCACATCCGGAATTTTCTTCGTAAATTCCGGATGTGACGCAGGCTACCAAGAGACATGCATTTAAGAGAAATAACGACACTTTTGAAGTTTTTTAATGACATGTTTTGGCAGTAACAACTGTCACCTCCAGAGTGATTGAATATATACTGTAGAGTGTTGTTAATATGTATGAATTAAGAACATAATAAGGAAAAGAAGAATTAATAACAAAGGTGAAACTGGTATGCTTGACGTCTGGCACTACTTCCAAGAGAGCATATTCAGTTATGCTCTCTTGAACGTCACACAGCTTCACACAACAACTGTTTTAAGCCGACACAGTTTGGGCTATTCTCGGTTTTCACGTGACGTCACGAGCGGATTAAAACTTAGTGTCCGCCATATTGGTGCACAGGAAGCTCATTAGCATATGTCAAATCACACACGTGCGCTTATGTTTTGATTCGAATTATGCGATGTCCGAGGATTTACTCGTCGATATTTCAAAAAACGAAACCCAAGAACAGAAAAGAATTGAAGATACCTCTTCAATTGTCTTATCTGAATACGCCAAAAAGCTTGAAAATCACATTCGAACGAGATATTTAAAAAAAATCGAAGGTATTGGAGTCGACCCCGCGTGTTTACAAGGCGAGAAGTTAGATGCAGAATGTCTGCCACCGATCGAAGCCACCGATCTTCTCTCTTATCTTGTGCTGGAAACCAGCTTCTATACTTTAAGGCAGTTCAAGGCTTTCAAGAGTCTAGAGAGTTACAATCAAATGGTATCGGGCTTCATAACGAGCGTTCAAGGAAAAGCCATTGGAAATAAGTTCGTGGTGTTAGGAAAAGTTCGTCATTCGCAGCGAATGAATGAACCGCCAATACCAATTTGGATTATCGCTAATGGAGAAGGAACGATAATATCTGCCCACTGCCTTGGTTGCAAAGCAGGTCTAGCAGAGTGCTGCTCTCATGTAGGGAGCGTACTGTTCTATATTGAGGCGTGGAATCGTATACATGGAAAGTTGGCCTGCACAGAAGTGAAATGTACGTGGCTACTCCCAACTTACGTAAACGAAGTACCGTACGCTCAAGTTGAAGACATCAATTTTAAATCAGCTCGAAAGTTGAAAGATGAATTAGACGTTAAAATTGATGGTGTACAACCTTCGACTAGCACTCCGGTAGGGAAAACGAAGTCCGTCCCAAATGTCACCCCTACAGAAACGGATATGAAAACCTTCTTTGCAAAACTAAATGAGAGCCAAAAAAAGCCTGTCATTCTTTCTCTAGTGGCTCCTTATGCTGATCAATTTGTACTAAAAAGTCGGCGTGTTCTAACGATACCATCCCTTTACAATCATGAGAATCTGAAGCTGAACTACCCAGAGCTGTTACAAAAGTGCTGCAAAGTCGAACTATCTCTTTCTGATTCCGAGATAGAATTAATAGAACAGGAAACAAGGGATCAATCAAAAGGAACTGCGTTTTTTAAACATAGAGCTGGTCGTGTTGGGGCTTCAATGAGTTATTCTGTTGCCAATACAAATCCTGACCAACCATCTATCTCACTTATTAAAAACATTTGCTATCCACAGTTGTTTAGTGTGCAATCTAAAGCAATCAATCATGGAATCAAAAATGAAGGCAAAGCCATAGAGACTTACAACCATCTCATGTCTGCAAACCACAAAGATTTTGTACTGATAAAGTGTGGAGTTTTCATTGATAAGCAACATCCCTGGATGCATGCAACACCTGATTTCCTCTGTTCCTGCTCCTGTTGTGGTGATGGGTGTGGAGAAGTAAAGTGCCCTTACATTATTGAAAACTGGGACTTTGAAAGTTATGTGCTTAAGAAAAGTTCTTGCCTAGAGAAAGTGAATGGAATATTTCGACTAAAGAGAAAGCACCAGTATTATTACCAAGTGCAGCAACAATTGTCTATAACTGGTCGCCAATTTTGTGACTTTGTCGTGTGTGCATTCAGCGAAAACAAACCTCAAGTCTTCATTGAAAGAATTCTCCCAGAAACAAGTCACTGGGAAGCTATCGTTCCCAAAGTTACAAAAGTATGGCAGACATGCATACTACCTGAGATTCTTGCTCGATGGTATACAAGAAAACAGCACTTACCTGAAATAAAACCAGCAAACAAGTCCTCTGGTATTTGTTACTGTGGAATGCCTTCTCAAGGAAGAACTATTCACTGCAGTAACCCAAAGTGCCTAATAAAGGAATTTCACCAGACATGTTTGCATTTATCAGATTCAGTCCCTGATGTTTGGTACTGTCCTAACTGCCGCTTGCTAGCAGAATTTCAATGCAAAAAGCCAAGAAAAGCATCAAAGCCAAGTTCTACTAAGTGCACACATAATGATCAAGCTTTGAAACTGGACAGTATTTGTGTATGTGGCTCATCACCAATGATGAATGAAAGGCTTCTCTCAAATGTCACAGTGAAAATTGCCAAAATGGAAAGTTTTTCCATCTCCAGTGTCTGGACTATAAAAGAATGCCTAACAATAGTCAAACTACGTGGGTGTGCAGCAATTGCAAGGTGTCTCAAGCAGCCAAAGTAACTGCATCTAGTTCTATTGGTCCTACCACTTGTTCTTCTTCTTCAAAAGCCAACACTGTTAGTGCTGCATCAACAAGCCAATTAAAATGTGAAAACAGTATTCCACAAATGCAAGCAGCTAAATTGGACAAAAAGGAAAGTACAATCATTGGTAATAATGCTAGTGCTGTATCTACTAGTTATTCATCAATTATTGATTCCAGTGATGATGAATCGGATGTCAAAATAACACAAGTGACTAAAGGGGTTTTAGACAAGAGGGCTTCCCTTGGTAGCCTCAATGACAGTCATTTTGACATCATTAATTCACCTACTGGATGGCTGGACTGTACAATAATTCAGAAAGCACAAGTACATCTACAGAAAGTCAATCCTCTGATAGAGAGCTTTCAAAAAACAACCCTTGGCCCCATTAGGAACTTTGATGTTGTCACTTCAGAATTTGTTCAAATATTACATACAGGACATATGCACTGGGTCTGTATAAGCTCTATTGGATGTAGACCAGGCATGGTCAACCTTTATGATAGTCTCTACCATGATATCATTGCCAAAGAGGTTGAAGAACAGGTAGAGAGTTTAATGGCAGACAGCTATGTAGGCATAGAAAATGTAACAGTCCAGCAACAACTGAATGGGAGTGACTGTGGAATCTTTGCCATAGCATTTGCTACGTGTCTGGTTTATGGTTTCAGCCCACGAGACTTTACATTTGACATACCCAAAATGCGCCCACATCTGGCTCAGTGTTTGGAAATTGGTAAATTACAATGTTTCCATCAGTTTAGAATATGTGTTTAGAACACGCTAGTGTTCACTAGCCATCATCTACTCTTTATTTGAAACAGTAATGTTGTTTTAGAAGAGCAAATGCATTAATACCATGAAAGAAATACAAAGTTGTTAATAATCATAGTAGCTATTTAGCAAATAACAGTTGGTTTCGATCCACTAGAATATTCATTACACAAAAACATATCTATACACCTATTTCATTTAAGAAAGGTTGTCATCGCTAAAGGAGAAAGGTGATAGGTTATTCATAGTTCCAACAATCACTTGTTTTGTTTTGTTTTTTTTTAATGAGTTTTGAGATATCCAGTGTTGTTTGTAGCCTGAAAGAACTTTAAAGGCTTTGATTATTTGCGTTTATTTTCATATATTACAAACCTTCGAATCGACTATTGCCTTTGGCAGTGACAACTGTTTTTTGAAATAGGTGATACAAAAGACCACTATATTCTATTGTGCTTTAAATGCAACAAAATAGTAGTAAATTTGAGAATTAATAATAAACAATTAAGATACACTAGTTTCATCAGCAATGTCCAAAAATAAAATAGCTACTCTGACAGGAACAAAGCAGAAAAATATTTCTTGTGTCACCAATACATTATGACATTTTGAATACAAGAATATACTGGTATTTCATTTTTATCTTTATAAATAAATTCCAAATTCTTAAATTTTGGTAATAATTAGTATGTTTATAATCTAGTCAAATGGAATGATTGGTGGACCAAGGTAACAAGACCAGAACACACCTTAAAATGATATCAATGACTGGTACCCTGTTCCTTATTGCTCATGAGAAAGTCAGTGCTCAGTGTCCCTTTCAGAATTGTGTACTTGCAACTCAGCAAACCGATTACCCTCTCCACATGAATTCTGACATTTGCAATTCCTCGGGTGTTCTCAACATCGATGGGGTCCAGCTGGCTCTTCCCTTAGTAAACGCTGGTATAACAAGCTCTGCTCTCTTGAATGCCACACTTTCATGAACTGTAAATCCCCTGTCGGCCATTACTAGATCACCAGGCACAACGTTTATTTAAAATACCACAGTTTTCATGTGAGGAGCTTATCAGATGTTCTGCCACCCCAGGCCTTTGATACAAAGGAAATGGTGCCTTGTGAGTGATTCCAATTAATAAACCTTTACATGTTGTGGTGTTTGTAAGGAGCTGAAGGTCTGGGCTCTTGCCAGCAGGTTGGTAGGGAGCCTTTCTATGAAGACCTCAAAACAATCCAATAATCCTGTTGTCTTCTTTCCAAACGAAAACTCGAAGCATGAGGCGTCATTGTTCTCATAGTTTCATCCCGCTCAGGCCATATATATTGTTGAGAGAGTCGTATGTCCATGATTGTTATGCCAGGTAAAAACTATCCTGGAAAACAGTTGTGCAGACACTTCAAAACGTATGCAAGATCCAAGTATGGGCACATTAAGTCGGAGTGTTTCATCAAGAAACCATGACAAGTTCCTGGAACTTCGTTAACTCAACGACTTTTCTTGCCACATGAGGGGCTACATGTTCATATACAGCTTGTAAAATAGTAGCTGAAGGCAATCCAGTGTAAAAGTACCTTCCCATCTTCCAGCATATCTTCGCGATCGAAAGGGGCTTTCTCTTTGGGGGGGGGGGGTGCTGAGAAAACATACCTAACTCTCAGTTGTGTGGCTTGACTCATCGGTCATTCTGGATTAACTTCGTTTTGTTGTGTGCTAGAGTCAGTGATCTTACAAAAGTTCATCCACTTCGAAGTAATCCGCGTCCAAAAATCGCATCTTGCAGTGCAAACTTGATTTATTCACTCGCTGATTGAAGGTCATTTGCGATCTGGCTGATTTCCTCAGTTACAGAGGAGAGTCAAACAGAAAATATTGTCCGATTGTACGCCTTCTTCATCCATTTTCCGCGCGAACCTTTGCACTGACTCGAACAATGCTCTTTCCTGTTGTCTCTTCCTTCCACTTTTGCACGTTCACTTCCGCCGCGGCTTGAAAGATCGAGTTTTTCTCACTTACACTGTTTTGTTGTGTCCAAATTTAGGTAGGCACCCCAGCGACGTTAAACTTACCAATTGGGCAGCAGGTTGTCCCAGAAACGAAGTGACGGCTGGGCAAATTCTCCCCATCTGTTTTGATTTCTTCGGAACCCAACCCTATGGCTAGTGGCGGCCCAACTCATTTCTTACGTCGTTTCAATCGACAGCTCTTCTGCTCCCTCTCCTTTGACTTTTTCTAACCGATGGAACACGAAAGGGGAAATGCCCCTTATCCACGAACACTCCTGGTATGACAATTTATACCATTAAACAAAGAACACCATTATAGAAAAGGTGCTGAAAATATTGACTTTTAGTCGCTCCGATTGTGATGAATCTCTTTGGTTTACACTATGTTGTGCACCAATATGGGCGGTGCAACCGTTGTCATGCACCAAGTGCACGTGGGGGAAACCGAGAATTTGTGTACTGTACTTCGTCAAGATATATAGTAATAAGACAATTGAAACACTGGCAAAACAGAGTTTTTCAAGGGTAAATTAGGAAATGTGCCTATTTGCCGACGTTCCCTGTCAGAGTGTAATGCTTTTAGTTTTAACAAAGATAGGCTTTGAATATATAAAACGTGATGTCATTGCTTATGTTTACAAAGAAACCTGACACATAAGTGATGAGTAAGAGAGCCTTCCCCTGTCATAAACAGTCCATTTGACCAGTGATCCCGTTACTCTTTTTTACAATAATTTTCCCAAGTCTACACATGCGTTGTTCCTTATGCCCTTGTTTCTGTTTGTAACACGACATTTAGTCTTCCTCATTTTCAGATGCAACAGAAATCCCAAACACCTGAACGAATCGAGAGCGAAATTCTCGAGATAATTGTTGCATAAACGAAGGGATTCACATGAATGCAACAACAACAATTGATAAGAGATTTGAATTACTAGTGCATCTCGTAGCGTTTTCGAAAACAATCCAGACTATCCAACTATTTGGCCTGGTAAGGTCGAAACAATATTGTCCAAAAGTACGATGATAAAGGAGATTTTGAGACTTCCATGTCTCTCTTTCGCGTCATTTGAGCTGCTTTATTCTGTCACTGTTTGTAAAAGCCACACCGGGGAACTTTGGTGTCGTTTTAAATACAAGATAATCTTGGTGTAAGAGATGGCGATATGTCACAGTATCATTACTGGCACAACGAATAAAGAGACTGTGTAGACTTGTTTAATACTCTGATGGCCAGATTTCTTCACACCTCCTTGATTTTGTTCCCTTACTATAATAAACTGGAAGGAGACAATATTTGCCACAAGCCACAGTCCTGCCACAGTGCAATACGTTAACTTCAATAAGGCTGTGGTTTTGAAAGGTGAGTAACAATGGATC
>NW_028292574.1:9338554-9423946 GCF_029948245.1 Actinia tenebrosa
AGCTGAAGCGAGATGACGTTTTACCCCCGTCTCTAGACCATAATCCTTTTCACATTGCTTTTGTTCTTTAATTATAACTATTGTTCCTGTATTCTCTAAGGAATCAAAAAACTTAATATGAAAGAATTTTAAAAACTATTATGGTACAGAGTCGGGGGTAAAACGTCATCTCGCTTCAGGCTTATTGACAACACGAAATCTAGTGGACAACCGAACAAAGCAAAGTAAGAAAACCTGAATGGTTGCATTTGCACATTGGCAGCCATGACAGGAGGTACAACGATAGAATCTTCTCCCCTGTGAAACTGGATTCTTTCTCATGTAAATCAGATTAGACCAGATTAAATTGTTCCTGCCTCCTGTCATGGCTGCCAACACGTGATGGTTCAAAGCCTCGGTCTATGGCAGGTAAAACATTATATCCACCTACACTGCTTAACATTTAATCTTTGGATGTTGGGAGGCAGTCCATACTTACTTTATATCTAAATGAATCCACTGGATTTACCAGCCCCTTGTTGGTTCTCTGAAAGATCAACAGAAGAGTTCGAAATTAATATAATTAGTAACAGACCTCTTTTATTAGTATAGGGATTCCTGTGGTGTTCGAGCAACAGGGTTCCCAATCCTATCAAGAGTAGGTAATTTATTTATTATATATTATATAATACTATTGTATTGTAGTCATAACGTTTACCTCTGCTCTGTCAATATTCTCGATCAGATATGCAAAGAACTCTTGTGCATCTTGCTGCCGATTGGTGGAAAATTCTGGATGCCCTCT
Organism: Actinia tenebrosa; assembly: GCF_029948245.1. NCBI lineage: Eukaryota > Metazoa > Cnidaria > Anthozoa > Actiniaria > Actiniidae > Actinia > Actinia tenebrosa. The sequence continues at coordinate 9,339,339 of NW_028292574.1, forward strand.
ACCAATCAGAGCCTTGAACATGTGAGGGGATATTCCATCTTGCTCCTAGAAAGAAAGAAAAAAGTTTGTATGATTTTTTCATTCATGTTTTCAAGTAAAGAGCTTAAACTGGAACTATGGGGGAAAAAACACTCGCAAAGTATCTGGTAGATTTAATGGGGTTGGGTTGACATATACATGTACATGTTCAGAGCACTTCAGCTAAATCATAGATAAAATTTTATTTTAACTTTTTTTTTTGAGGGAGGAAAAACTGGAGAACTCTGTGAATATTACCCTCAAACTAAAGGAGACCCAACGAACTCTATTCTAACTGGCATCCAAGATAATAGGCCCTTTGCAGTGACGGTCACGTGTCTGTACTGGTGAGCAAAATTTTTTATTTTCTTTTAAATTGGTGATTCTTTTTAGCTACTTGTTAAGAACTAAATGAAACGATTTGTAACCAGTGTGTTACGAAATGCAGTTTTATTACGATCTCTCGAAACAGGTTGTAGAAAGTTTGTTTGCTCACCAGTATATTTCACCCATGGCAATCAAAATGTTCACTCATTTGCTCTCAGTGAATTAATCCGCACGTGATTGCTTAGCTGCAAAGGGCCTATTAATAAATGAGGTTATTATATCATTTCTTTATTTCAAGATAAATTTCCAACGTAAATATCCACTAACCACTGTTTGCTCTCCCTGTGAATCATCAGTTTTCTTGGGTTCTTTTGGTGGTTGTGAGTATCGTCCAGACAGAATACCATCTGCTAGCTTCACCCTTATGAACAGAAAAAATGACAAACGTGAATCATTTAAAGATCGTAAGAAGTCGAGTAGTTGTCAGGTAAAGACCTCAGTCTCCAGCTTGGGTGTCAGTGTTTTCCCCTTTTAAGACCACTTGTCATGGCTCAAAAGGCATGCCTATGTGGTTGAGGGTGGGTCCTGCCGGGAGGGAGGGAGGGATAGAATGATGAGTGGATGGACAGACAGATGGGTAGATGGATGGAGGGATAAAAGGGTAGATCATGGGTGGATGTACAGACAGATGGGTAGATGGATGGAGGGATGGATGGATTAGTCTATTCAAAAAATACTAACTTACTGATACATGGATGGATGGATGGATAGAGGAAGGGAAAGATAGAAGGATGGATGGATGGATAGACAGATGGTTAGATGGCTGGATGCAAGGGTTAGCCTATTCTTTTTTAAAAAAACTTACATTTGTGTGTTAAAATCTCCAGATGGATCACTTGGTGAGTTAGCAAAACTCTCTTCCTTTGCGGCTCCATATCTAAGCAAATAAAATAGCATATCATAAAGATATGAGTGGATAGGCAAATAAGTCATGATTATCGAACTGCTCATGGGGATGTTAAACCACATTTTAAAAGCCCAATTCATATTTCTGCAACCTAACCGACTCCAGACGTTTGGAGCTGCTTGGCTTTTTGGCTACCACCAATTGATGAAATTTACCACAGGCAGAGTGCATTCCGATCAAGCAACTTGACAGCCATTTTCCAATGGGTTTAAAATATTTATCGCTCGTGATTGGAATGCTCTTGCCCATCATGGTAAATTTGATTGGCTGTAGCCAAAATGCCAAACATGTCCAAACGTATGGAGTCAGTTAGGTTGCAGAAACATGAATATGGCTGTAATAAATCACGAAAAAACATGAAAACTGGCTGTAATAACTAACCTTTGCTGTAATTCTGTGATAGAGAATAACACTTGCATGACTGAATTCATGTAACACCTGCAAAAAAACTTATTAAAAGTTGTATAATCTCCAGAGACAAACTTGTCCTATTTCTTGACAAATTTATGACTTTTCCAACTTATCACACTAACATTTTTATTTCAAAAATATATAAACTAGAAAAAACAAAATTATAGTTCATGCTCTAACTTCTCAAAGAAGTTATAACAGTTTTTTTTTAATTGTCTTTTTAAATGTCTTTTAAAAAATTCCTTGGTGGGAGGTATGGATAATTTCTGTCAGAACTACACAATCTGGGAAACCCTAGGAAGCAGAGTCAGAAATGTGGCTTGTTAGTAGCTAGTTCCCTAATTTGAAATTTGGCTAAGAGCTTTTGCTACCTAAATCAACAGTTTTTATCTTACTCAATACATGCTCATTTTAAAGCATGTACAGTATTGCTTTACAGTTGCACTTTACAGTTGCCATTTTTTCAACTCTCATGGATTCTATCCAATCAAAGCTTTTGAAATTGGGTTTTCCAGAGTTTCTGGCATTTCATCAAGCATGCAAAAATGTCAGGACAGTGCAGTACCATAATTATATATACACCTAATTGAAAAAACTTAGTCGGGTTCGAGAAGGTCATATCATCGAAGCTAAGACCGAAAAGGATTTTGGGTACTCTGAAATGTGCATTATATTTGCATATAGACATGTAAAAATGCACAGTAGAGCAAAGTCAGTCGACCTAGAGTAACAGCATGCCAAAGCCATGATGCATGAAATGTGCACAGGAAGGGAAAACTGCAATACACATGAAATTAGCATAAATTGTTTGTCTTCCCATGCTCCCCTTTGGTCTTAGCTTTGATGATATTACCTTTTTTTGAACCCGACAACGTTTTTTCAATTAGGTGTATATATACTTTGATGTTCTTACGTGTTTCCAAGGTTCTTTAGGCCAGTGTATCCAGGGCCATATAGAGGAATGAGCTTCTTTCCTGATTCCTGTAGGTCAGCAAAATGTTTAAGATGTGACAAAAAAACCAGGAGAAACCAATTATATATCTAAGAACAGCTCTTCGTCCATTTGTTCTTTCATTGATTTTCTTTACCTGAATGACGTCCCATTCTCTTATCCGCATGTTGATATCAATTTCCAGTTCAGCCATCGTCTTATCTGTCTGTTTATAACAAAAATATTGAAACATTTTAAGAAAAAGTCATTATGCTGAGTCAGTACTTAATTCTATAATACTATAGCATCAACCAATATCTAGGAGAATTACCACTCCAAACTAGATGGGATGTCACTGGGTCCGAAATTAACTTTTGAGCCAAGTGGTACTTTGGACAACCATGTTCTAATTCTTAGGCGTCCAGAGCAAAACTTAGGAGTCCCACTTGGACGCCATTTTGTAGAGCCTGGATGACCATGGTCAGCTGTTAGCTATAATGCAGAAGATGCAATCAAATTTGTCAGCAGTATTCAATGGCTTCTGACGAATGCGTTATCTCGAAATTTTGAAAGTTTATCAGTTGAAAAATGAACTTTCTAGGTTTTAAGCAGAAGAAATATAATTTAGAATTATATTCGGACTTTAGGGACTCTTTTATTATTTTTATAAAAGAAAACACCTTGGCAAAAACGTAGGTCGTCAGAAGGACAACCACATTCCAAAATCTAGTCGTGACTTGCAAACTTTAGTCGTCCCTGATGACTGGACGACTGGTAATTTCGGACCCTGTGTCACTCCATAACAGATACCATTACACCCTCTTTATTATTAGGTAATGCTAGCTCTCTATAGGTATGTCAAAATTATTAAAAGTTGCCAGCACAACAGCTATCACTTGCTAACGGAGGGCATAAGTTACATGTAGGTTATTGCATCACCCTCTTTAAATAAAATTTATTGTATCTTATCGCCATAAGCCTCCTCCACAGGCTTCTCTTGAATCTCTCTATCTCTCTATATGGGAACTCTCTATGTGGATTCTATGCCAAAGGAAGGCTGCTCTGTAGCACGCCCCGTCAAAGAAAGCCCAAGTAGTTGCCTTTGAAGGAGGCTAATTGTGTTACCTTTTGCATCTGTGTGATGTTGATGCCAAAATGAGCCAGGTGTTTGGCCAAGTTTGGATCTTCTACCATTTCATCTTCATCGTAGGAGAATACATCTGTAACATTATGAAACCATGATAATGATTAGAATGAGAAAGTTAGAGTACAGGCATCACTAACTCTACCCTTTCCCCACTATTATAAATTTTAACATTTATCGGCATTGCATTAGCTGTCATCACCACTACCACCACCATCATCTTTATTTATCTTCATTATCATCACCATCATTATCATCACCAATGATTTTGACTACCATCACTTTCATCATCATCATAACCTTCACCATCATCATCAACACCATCATGGCTACGTAACCACTCACCTGCTCCATCAGGGGTAATGGTACCTAGCTTCACGGCAAGAGGGTACTTTTTTTGTTGATATGCTTCTAGTGCATGGTTGTTGCCTCCACTGCCTGATCATAGACAAAACAATAGTAGTCATGAAAACTGTGTAACATTAGGGGCAGAAACCTATTACATGATTGTATAACCTATCAAAAAACCCATTTTCAACCTTCAAATTTTGTTGATACCCTAAGACAACTGAGCTGATTAAAGTCAGGGCACGGCTACATGAAACTCACAGATTGAATTGAAATTTGGCATTTTTAATAATATAAAAATGGTATCAAAATGTAATTTAGACATTAGGAAACATCGCAAATATCCCACTCCCCTCTTCCTACCACTACAGTAGTAATCATAGGCACAGCCTGTAACTCACAGAAAGACTTCAAATTTAACTTGTTAGGTTCATTACTGAGGGAGGAAAAATGGAGAAGCTGGTGAAAAGCTCTTTGAATCAAGGGAGTGACCTAACAAACTCTACTCAAATGTGCAATAACAAGTCCAGGAATCAAACCTGAGACCCTAGAGGTGAGAGGTGAGTGCACTACCACTACACCACCCTTGGTTCACTAATTAATGTATGTGATGTTGAGTCCAGGAATTGAACCAGGGACCCTAGAGGTGAGAGGTGAGTGCACTACCACTACACCACCCTTAGTTCACTAATGTATGTGATGTCAAGTCCAGGAATCAAGCCTGAGACCCTAGAGGTGTGAGGCGAGAACACTACCACTACACCGGCCTTTCCCTTATATCCTTACACTGACCATCAAAGTATCTGCGTCCACATAGAATCGAGCCATCTGTGAGGTTTAACCACAGATTATCTGTCTTGTCACACATAGCACACTTCCATCCACTGAAAATTGACAAACAGGAAGATGAATAAAGCAACAGGAAGGATGGACTGGATGGCATGGGAGAGTGAATGTTTTAATGGATGACGTACTGTACGTGGATGAATAGATAAATGAAAAGATAAATGTATCGGTAGAGCAGTGGCAATGAATAATCCCAAAATGGATGGATGGATGGATGGATGGATGGATGGATGGATGGATGGATGGATGGATGGATGGATGGGTGGGTGGGTGAGTGGGTTGATGGATGGAGGGATGGATTGATGGATGGATAGACAAACAGACAGACAGATGGATAGATGGATAGATGGAGAGATGGGATGACATGGACAAAACTCTATTCCTCACCTTGGTGGTATTTTCACACCATTATCTAACTGAACCAGTGAGTCTGCATACCTGTATTGAACCCAAAATGAATTTAAATAAACTCAATGACTCCCATCAAAGTAATTGAAAATAGGAAATGTTTGCACAATGGCGTCATTGACCTCTACTACCAGACTCCCTTGCACACTTTCTTTTGTTCAGTTAATTAGCACCAATTGTCTTACTATTCTCATGAGGGATTACAAATTTGAATAAGAAAGAAATTTCGTGAAGCATCTTGGTAGTGGGAGTCAAATGATGACATCGTGCAAACGTCCTATTATAAAGGTCAGAAGTACAAACTTTGAGACTTTTCTTTTCTCTCCATCCCAAGCCGCAACTTGTTCCTTGTACGCAGATGTGTCAGCAGTGATAATGCCAGCAATGGACAATTGCACCTGAAAAAATAATCATTCATTTATCTATCCATTATTCATATTTCTCAAATCATTCAATATATAAATTTAATACATAATTCATTCGTTCCATCAATTCATTCATCTACTGTATTTAACAATAATAATAACAATGATAATAATGACGATGATAATAATAATGTAAATGAACATACAGTAGTATTCAACTTCCTATGGGGATACTACAAGGAGCTTGAGAAAGACATAAGCAAAATCAAATGAATAATACTTAAACAAAATAAATATATTAGGAAAGCTAAATTATTAAATTGATGACATCCATCCATCCATCCCTCCATCCATCCCTCCCTCCCTCCCTCCCTCCCTCCCTCCCTCCTTCCCTAGGCAACATAGACACACCTGTAGTGGTAGATCAGGGTTTGGTAATGCAAAGACTGCTGGTTCTTCTTCATCACCAAATACTGCCACTGAGTTGACTTCTTCAAATTCAACCTAACAGCCAAATAAAACATAGTAAATTTCAAAAAAAAAAAAAAAAAAAAAAAAAGAAGAAGAAGAAAGAAAGAAAAGGGTAGTAAAACAATTCACATTAATATTTAAATTATAACTTGAAAGAGTAATGATCTCCAGCCTTCTTAGTATGATTGCACTGTACGACCTTCACCTACAATGTGAGGGTGTTCATGCAAGCAAATGTAGAGTATGAAAGGTCTATTAATTTCAGTTTAGTTTGTTAAGGTGGATAGGCCATTGCTTCCCTCAATGCCAATTCTCTTGTCAATTTGGTCATTAGTCTCTCCAATTAGTTTGATCATCAGTCTAACCAATCAATAAGGCACTGGTGCATGCTTTACCAGTATGAGAGGTGTTATCATAATCACAATCCTTTATATACAGGGCAACAAACCTTCTTGTCTTCAGCATCAAAGCCTCCTTCCACCCCTGAATAAATAATATTAGAAATTATATAGAATAATAAACACAAATATCATGATTATGAATTTATTCGAAATCATTCTAAAACATCTGCAATTTTTTTCAATGTGTAAGTTAGATTCAATCAAAGTTCCTTTATGCATAATGTATGTATATATACAGTATAATTATATATTTTTCTTAAAAGCAAATTATGTCAAGAGTTAGATAGGTCCTATCAGGGGTGGGGGTACCCATTGTCTGAATTCCACTGAGGTCATAATTTCTGACAGTTCTCATGTTGCTTTTCCAACAATTATCCCCCTCACAGGGCCTGTCAGTAATTCATTAGGGCAGTCTGCTGTTCGTCGCTAGTTTGTGGCTCTCATATTGCCCCTAATAGGGCCTTATTTAATAGATAATTACTGAGGCATGCAGCATTCGTAGGTATAATGCATTATACCTACGAATGCTGTGTGCCGAAGTGATTATCTAGTATAATTATTGTTCTTATCAAAATCCAATTGTTTTCTTTCTAGCTCGTTTATCATAGAAACAACACTAATAATGAATGAACGAAATATGTCTGATTTTCCTCTATGCATTCGTTGGGATAATGCAGACTAAAAACAATGAATTTTGATAAGATCAGTAATTATTAGAATAATAAATATCATGAATAAGATTAATACAAAACCTGTCAGTAATACTTGTAAATGAATAATGAACTGACCTATAGCAAGCCTTGTAGGCTTCTTTTTTGGGGGTGTATCTCTGGAGATTTCCTCATTTGCCTGTAATAAGTTTACAAAGAATAGATAGTAAAAAATTTATTATTTAAGCATGTATAGACAGAACTATCATCTGTAAAGTAAGTTACAGTGAAATGTTTTGGTGAGAAGGTCTGAGTACAAGAATGAACAACATGTGATTCCCTAGAATATCATCTGTTTTTTAAACAGTTGTGCATATGAAAAGACACATGAATATCAAACAAAGAATCTCATTTGCTCAAGAGAATGATATCTGATCTGAAATGGGAAACCCATTTACGCCCAAGATAAAGAGGTCTTTTATAGGATAAAACAATAGAATTATACCTGTTTTGGAATTTTCTTTAGATGCAGAAAGGTTTTTCTTCCTGTTTTTGATATATGTAGTTTGATATGTCTTTTACAGAAACCCAGGAATGTGGACATACATACGTACAATCCATCATCTGATTCCTGTATTATGAAATGAAAGAATGTATCAAATATAATTGACCAATCAGATACTTTGAATTGTATTATCAGAACCTTAGAGTTGATTGGAAGAGATAACTAGCTAAGAACTAGTGTGAGCTGCATCGGTGTTTCTAATGAAACAGTAATGATTAAAGGGTAAATCATACACTGTGAAAAGATTATTTGATTGGTCAACTGTGATTGCCAAGCTAACTGACTACTTTGTCTGATCAAAGCCAATTCCAATCTCAAGATGAATGACAAACTTGTTATATACAATCAACCAACCAGATACAAGTACAGGATTGATGCATATCACACACTGGTTGGTTGATAATATCAAGCAAGAAGATATAACTAGCTAAAAACTAGTGTATAGCTGCGTTGGTGTTTCTAATGAAACAGTAATGATGAAAAGGTAAATTATACACCGTAAAAAGATGAAAAAAACTGACGTTTCGGACACTAGTCCTTTGTCGGAGTAAAAGAGCACTCCAACGAAGGACTAGCGTCCGAAACGTCAGTAAGATTTTTCATCTTTTCATGGTGTATAATTTACCTTTTCATCATTACAATATCAAGCAAGCTGGCTTAATGCTCCTTGCAAAAATATGACTTAAAACTAATGTTTAAGTTTCTGAAACTAGAGAACAAACACTAAAACGGTACAATACGTTGCACTATAAGCACTAAATAGAACTAAATGGCACTAATTAAACAATAGAGAACAATAGAATTACAGCACTATTTAGAACTACTTAGGTTGCAAGATTTTAGCGTTTGTACTCTAGGATAAACCCTACGTAGTAAAGCTGGAAAAAAATATACTCTAAGAGACGTAAGCTTATACATGTACAATAATCCAAAATTAATTATAAAAATCATTAGCTAATTACTTAGACAATTATTTAAAAAGAGGATTTCTTTAGCAAATAACTGAGAAGAGAATTATAATATGACTTTAAATCATAGCGCATCATGTACATGTAACAGCAGAATTCACGAGAAAAATTAAACTAATATTTTTTTAAAAGATATCCAACGTGATAGAGAACTGAGTCGTGGTGTTAAACTATGACTTACCGGCGAATCAAAACAGTACATACACTCATCCTTATAAACCTTATCTCCGCCTCCAGGCACACGAATGCTACCTACATCTATGCGGTCCATAATCTCAGAGATCTACAGTTTTATAATTATTTTAAATAATATTAATGTAAACTTTCTTTTTAGCCTCTTATTCTCACTTCAGTTAACAGACTAATGGGAAAACCCGCTGGATGACGTTACCACGGGCTCACAAAGCACGAGGAGACTGGGAATAGAGCGCGTATAGACGACTACTTCCGGTTCTAAAATTGAAGCATTTCTATAAAGATCGCTCTCTATATTTTCTTAAAATAGGTTTCATTACTTAAGATTCTTATTTTCCTTTGTTGTAGGATAAGTTTTAGGTCGATTTTTGATTTTTAAAAGAGCATTTAGAACCGGAAGTGCATCAAATTTCAACGACTTCCGGATTCTAGTAGTATACACTGGACAGCATGATTGCGGGCACACATCAAATCATTTACAAAAAAAATGTATGGTTTGACATCGATGAACTGAAGCCGAAAATACTCAAGAATATTGCACTTCTGAGCCTCTAATTACTGGTTAGGACGGTAAGTGATACTCATTAGGTTCAATTTTGCTGTCTTTTTTATTAAAAATGCTTGGACTTTTTATGTTTTTTACATTTCTAGTCGTAGAAAAGATTTCAGTTGAGGCAGACCTCGCCCCACGGCTGTTTCGTGCTATACGTTTCGCGTCATTAGGTTCCAGGATCATATTTGATCAAAATTGCGCGGTCAGTTGCACCGTAACGAGGTTTATAAAATGGCGCCAAGAGTGATCGTTGATCATGAATGATAGAGGGCATTTGATGACGTTTTTGTTCTTTCATGGGTAAAGAATAACGATTTTCAATTTAGTATCTCCTTAAAAAGAAGACTTTGCTCTAGCTGAGAGTCGTTCATCTACCAGGATGCGTCAAAGACTATGTTTTTTGAGGTTTACTTTCCATCAATGAAATGGTCGACAAACGTGCTTGCGATGTTGATCGCAAGTTTGTAGTGTTTGTGAGGAGAATTATATTTCACAAACTCCGTTCGAAATATATGAGAAAACAATAGGTAGAATCCTGCCATTTGTGCTTCGGACCACATTTTAACGCACTCCACTCCCCTAGAGTTTAAATATTGATGACGTAATCCCAGAATCCCGTGCTGCACTAAGTGCGAAGTCACATAGTACTTTTCATCTTTTTCTGCTGTGCTTCGGACGTACGATAAGGTAAGTGGTTACTAACCGTGTTTTTATCCTCTATTTTATACCTTTTAGCCTACTCCTATACCCAGAATCATAAATAATCCCATTCGGGATACAATTGCTTGTAATATTTTTGAATTTTTAGCTCTAGTTGCTACAATGTCTTCTCGTAAACGATCTAAACATTCTTCCCGCCACACGGACAGTTCGTCCGAATCAACAAGCTCTAGGCATAGCAAACGACAAAAAACATCCCAAGTGGACCAAAAGGATATAAATTCAGTCTTCTCAACACTGAAGGAAATCCAAGAAGCGATTTCAAAGACGAATAAGCGTATCTCAACTCTCGAAGTTAACATGGAATATTTCCCGCCAAAACACACCGAGATAGATTACAATGATCTGCTCTCAGTCCAAGCAGAAGACACAGACCTGGACTACGATCTCCCAGAAGATCAAGAAGGGACACAGTCCCCATCAGACTCGGCTGAAAAGCCACCCAACTCGGCTGTTAAGCCACCAAACTCGGCTATTAAGCCACCAAACTCGGCTAATAAGCCACCAAGCTCGGCTGTCAAGCCACCAAACTCGGAGGATAGACCACCAAGCTCGACTGATAAGCTACTCAATCCAGGCTCCGAGTCTCCAAGAACTGAAACTGCTTCAACAAAAGGCGAGAATACGCTAATAGATGATGAAATGTATGACCCTGGGGCCACACCATCCTCCTGGGAACCAACCAAGGGGCTATCAACCTTCCTAGATAAGCACTTTAGGAAGAAATTAAGCCATGACCAGGTGTCAGACATTCTTGAAAACTTCAGTGTTCCCTCACTTGATTGCCTAAGGGCACCCACTCTAGATACCTCAGTTGTAAACCAAATAAACAATCCACAAATAAAAAGATTTGTCCAGAATCGTGATAAAGACCTATGTTTGGCTCAAAGAGCTTTGCTAAACACCACAGGTCCACTTTGTTGCTTACACGATGCCCTCTCATCGGGGAAAGCAGTGTCACCTGACGAGGTTAAGAGTATTTTAGAACAAGCCTTATGCTTACTAGGCTCTTCAAATTATCTCCTTTCAACTGTTCGCAGGAAAAGGGTCCTAGCGACTATTAACAAGGAAAAAATTAACCTGGCAGATGAACCTTTGCCTAATGCCAAAACTATGCTTTTCGGTGAAGATTTTCCCACCTTAGCCTCTAAACAGGCAGAACTTAGTAGGGGTCTATCCAAAAATCTCTCAGTCCCCACTAAAAACCAACAACCAAATCGTAAATCTAATTACAATCAAAGGTCCAAGCAGTCCAACCAGTCGCGCGGTTTTTCCAAATACCAAAGTAGCCGCTCAAAAAACTACCGGTCCTTTCGCCCCTCAAAGGGGACAAATCGGGAATCAACAGATTCCTAAACAAATGGAGGGAAATAACCTCAGACCAAGAAATCCTAGACATTGTTACAGGGTATCAAATTCCCTTTCGTTGTGTTCCAGTTCAAAGAATTCCAGTTGTGACAAAATCAACAGAACAAACAAAACCGTTATTAGACGCAGAGATTCAAAGACTCCTGAATATGGGAGCAATCTATGTGGACCCCTCCCCAAACGAACCAGGCTTTTACAGCCGCTTGTTCTTGGTGCCCAAAAAAGGAGGATCCTTCAGACCAGTCATAGATCTGAGTCATCTCAATCATTTCATACAGAACTCCCACTTTCAAATGGAAAACATATCGTGCTTAAAAACAATCCTAAGGAAGGGGGACTTTATGACGTCTATAGATCTGAAGGACGCGTACCTATCAATACAAGTTCACAAATCTTCTCAAAAATACCTGAGATTTTTGTGGGACAACAAATGCTACGCATTCGAAGGTCTCCCCTTTGGTCTAAATACAGCACCAAGAATATTTACAAAACTGACCAAACCGGTCGTCTCGTTTCTTCGAAAAAGAGGTGTACGCATGTTAGCTTATCTAGACGATTTTCTTCTGTTGGGGTCCACGATGACAGAGTCCGAGACCAACACATCAATGGCATTGAAACTGCTGCAAGACCTAGGTTTCACTATCAATTGGGGAAAGTCCCAGCTGAAACCAAGCCAATCCATTACCTTCCTAGGGTTTATAGTAAATTCAGAGACACTAACTCTGAGCCTACCAGAGGAAAAAGTCCAGAAGGTTCTGGACAAATGCCAGAACGCCCTGACCAACCCAACTATGATGGCACAGGACGTAGCAAGCCTACTCGGCTCTCTGGAATCAACTCGCCTGGCAATACATCAGGCCCCCTTACACTTCCGACGTTTACAGATTCAACTTATAAAGCACCTTCGAATCAACGAACACAACTACGAGACACAAATCACCCTAAACCACCATGCCCAAGAGGAGCTCAGGTGGTGGATAGCAAATATAAGAAAGGTAAACGGAAGTCCAATCAACCCTCCGACCTCAGACCTAGTCATAACAACAGACGCCTCCAAGAAGGGCTGGGGGGCAGTTTGCGAGGGCACCACCACAAACGGTCGGTGGTCCAGCGAGGAGAAAAAGCTGCACATCAATTATGTAGAACTGAATGCAGCATTCCTTGCCTTAAAAGCGTTTATGAAGAACCAACATCACAAGGCTATTTGCTTGAGAATGGACAATTCTACAGCAGTTGCCCACATAAACAACGAGGGAGGAACCCGGTCGAGCATACTTGTCTCCCTGACGCTGGAAATATGGGAGTGGTGCCTACAAAGGAAAATCCTGATAAGCGCACAACATCTCCCTGGGAAAGACAATCACATTGCAGACAAGGAATCAAGAGAGTTTCACGATTCCAGCGAATGGAAAATAAGCTCCCAAGTCATTCAGCCTTTCCTCAAAGATTGCAACGTCGACCTATTTGCCACACGACTGACAACCCAACTGCCACAGTTTGTGAGCTGGAGGCCCGACCCAGAAGCCCTTCACACGGACTCCATGACATTAGACTGGGGACCCCTAAAGGGATATGCATTTCCACCATTCAACATGATCCCTGCAGTCCTTCGCAAGGTATCTCTAGACAGAGCAGACCTCACACTTGTAGCCCCAATCTGGCAAGCCCAGACTTGGTGGCCGATACTGCTCCGACTTCTCATCAAGAATCCAATAATGCTTCCCAATACGAGGAACTTACTGAAAGACCCAGCCTCAATCGAAAGGGTCCACCCATTGTTTCCGAGACTACACCTAGCCGTCTTTCACATATCAGGGAAAACTTACAAACAGAAGGCCTTCCTGAAAACGTTACCAAGATACTATTGTCAGCCACTCGACCCTCCACACATAAGGCGTATGAGTCCGCATGGCGGCATTGGAGCAGCTGGTGTCATAAATCAAAGATTAATCCTGTTTCAGCAAAATTAAACCAAATTCTGGTGTTTCTGTCAGAGTATTTTAACACTGGAGTTGCTTACAGAACCGTTAATGTTGTTCGTTCAGCTATATCGTCTAGCCACAATAAGATTGACGGTTACCCAGTTGGGCAGCACCCACTGGTAACACAACTGTTAAAGGGTATGGTGAATATCCGACCCCCCAAACCAAGATACAATCACACATGGGATGTCACAAGAGTAACAAAATACTTGTCATCCATGGGAAGTTCCAGAAAATTGTCATTAAAGCTATTATCACTCAAACTTGCCATGTTATTTGCACTCTCATGCCCAGAACGAGTCTCTTCCCTGTCTAAACTCGACTTGCGATACTGCCAAGTACTTCCAGAAGGCATCTCGTTCACCTTGACTTCTCCGAGAAAGCGAGGATCTCCTGAGGACATGGCCAAAGCCTTCTTTGCAAAATTTCATTCAGACAGCAAGCTCTGCCCAGTTAACACTTTTCAATGTTACTTGAAAGCCACTAGAAAGGTTAGACCACTGATTCCCTCTTCAAAACCAGATATTGTGTTCATCTCATTCATCAAGCCCCATAAACCTGTTACTTCGACCACTTTAGCCCGCTGGCTACGTGAAGTAATAAAAGCCACTGGTATTAACACAGATATATTCAAGGCACATTCTGTACGAGGTGCTTCAACAACAGCTGCAGCAAACAACAATGTCCCAATAGGTGACATTATGAACATGGCAGACTGGACATCACCCAGTACCTTCCAACGCTTCTACTACAAGCCAGTACATAACAGCAGCTATGCTAACGCTGTCTTGAACACAAACAAAGCTTAGTTCTTCTAACCCAAAGTCATTTATATTGTTGAATACGTTCAAGTTACGAATAAATGTATTAATTTCACAAACTCACTGTGTTAATGTCTGCATTTATTCAGACATATTGTTGAGGGCGTTAAAATCTACCTATTGTTTTCTCATATATTTCGAACGGAGTTTGTGAAATATAATCCCAATTATACAAGGGCCGCGAAGCGGCCTGAAAGTATAATTGAAATTATATTAACAAACGAAGTGAGAAATATATGAGATACCCTCCCGCCCTCGTACTTGTCAAATATTAACAAATGACTAGTCATTCCCATCATATATTTCTCATCGTGGAGTCTCTTCACACAGGCGTTAAAAAGATGAAAAGTACTATGTGACTTCGCACTTAGTGCAGCACGGGATTCTGGGATTACGTCATCAATATTTAAACTCTAGGGGAGTGGAGTGCGTTAAAATGTGGTCCGAAGCACAAATGGCAGGATTCTACCTATTGTTTTCTCATATATTTCTCACTTCGTTTGTTAATATAATTTCAATTATACTTTCAGGCCGCTTCGCGGCCCTTGTATAATTGGGATTTTTTGACACAGGAGCATTCACTGATTCAGGTAAGCAAATAATTTAATCTAGCAACTCTTTATTTATTGTTAGATTGTGTTTTCTTTTTATGAACTTTTTTTTGTGGATGCAAATAAGTGGACCATATTCTCGCGTCGGTTTCGATTGGAATACTTGATCGATTTTGCTTCCTTCCGGTGTAATTTCTTCCGGTGCATTTTCCCGCTCATTTTGTGCACACAAGCGTCAAAAATGGTATCCTGCTGAACCTACTGCAGCTTCCTGTCCAGGTTGTTTTGTTTGTGTTTTCTTGAAGAAACAATGGCGACCTTAAAGAGAGTAAGGTGAGTTACAAATTTTCCATTTTGGTCAATGTTTACAACGTGCGACTTGTATTTAAAATATAAATTTATTACGATAACCTGGTTATTCTGTTTTATTCTTCTCTTTATAGAGAACTAATGGAAATTCGCCAAGAAAACAGGAAACATCCGGTTTCATTCATTGACCAACAGCTGTTAGTCACTTAGATAAATATATCATAAGTTCATATATATTATATTTATAATTTATCCTATATTCATAACTTAAGGACGGTTTAGACGGTACAATTTTCGCCTACAACTATCGTATACAACAGGCTTGCGCCATCCTTCTACTCCAGTCGTAGCAGGTAAATCAGGCCTACATCTCCCCTACGACAGATGCAAGCGTGTCGTATACAATAGTTGTAGGCAAAAATCGTACCGTCTAAACCAGCCTTTATAATATAGCCTGTATCTTGTAATTACAGCTACGCCTAGTACTATTTGATTTTTGATGGTTGTGAAATGTTTGTTTAGAAAGAAATGATAATATCAAACCCTCTTTTGACATATATAAATGTAGTACAGAAGAAGAGGAAAAAGAGATGAAAGAAAAAGAAGAGTTAAAGAAGGAAGAATTGAAGCAGAGGCTAGAGGCAGAGAAGGAGAAGAAGAAAATGAAGAAGAGCAGGAAAAATCCCTTCTAATTATTACAAATGTTTTAGCTGTTTTATGTTTACTATTTACATGTTAATTTGATATTAAACTTTGTTGTTGTAGATATCCAATGTAATTGTGCATTATAATAGCACACTTCCAAGATGAGCTTTGCTTGTCAAGTACAAAGGTTTGAGTAAGAGGCTCTATTCAAAGAATGAATTTAATGTAGAACAGAGCCTCATACTGGAACCTTTTTACAAGACCAGCTAAGCACATTTGGCTAGTAAGCAAGTAAATTTGGTCCATGGTATCCCAGGAAGGGCGATGTAAATAAAAGGATCTCCTATTTTAAGTAGCCTTTAGTATCGTAAAATTTACTGTCCTTCCTGCATGCGTAAATACTGAACAGAGCATGGGGAAAAGCTTACTTGCAAATGGACCTCGGATAATGGGTGTACTATATGAATTATTAAAATGTGACATTTGGCACATAGCAAAGACATTAATTGCAAAGTACATTTTATTCTTCGCAAGCTTTCCGTTTCTTCACTTGAGGTGTTCTGGCTATGTTTGCTGGATGGCAACGCCTGTGGTGCTCTAGCATGACTTTCTCAAGCTTGTCACAGCCTCTTCTAATGCAGGAATGAGATCGCAAAAGGTCATTAACCTCATGGTGTATTGATTCTACCCCTTGCTCACCTAGCAGTCCCATACCAGTGCCATACCTGCAAAGTTGTGACATGTAGTTTTTGTATTAATAATGGCTGCCAGTTGCATGATACCCGATATTATTATTATTTACCTTTTAACCCATGTAATCATGTGATCCTCTAAAAAATGCATTTTTGGCAGAACAGTTGCACAAGGAAAGTTTTGTCTGTACACCTTCATAAAAAATTCAATTTCTTTCTCTAAAAGGAAAAACAATACTATTAAAGAATAAAATTTTATGATATATTTAACAAATAAATGTTTTTGTTTGCAGTAACAAAGCTCATAAAATATTCTCATTTTTAGTCATCAAAACAACCAACAAAAAGGGGACATTTTTGTTGACAAAATCATATCTGTCTGTTGGTTATAAAGATTAGTTTGCAAGTAATTTGTTATTGAAAAAATATTATCTTACCAAGGATTATAATTTCATTATTGGACAACTTTTCTTTCTTGGTATATTTTCTGTGGCATTTACCAAAGGATTCCAGCGCAGTTTTAAATTTCTGCTTCATGATGTCAGCCTCTTGAAGTAAATTTGGCATTACCTTATTACAGACCACGACTGGTACCTCGGTTAAGAGCTTGATATTTGTTTCCTAAATGTAATGAATAAATCTGCTAGAGAATGGAAAACTAAATACAAGAAAGGACAAAACTGCCCAATGAATTTAACGAACTCCTAGCATTGATATACACCTGTATACCTTAAGACATTTGTGTGTGTGGTTGCCATTGAAAGTCCCACCATGGTAAGCTTGGCGCTCAGCTCCAATTTGCCTTAATTCTTTTGTAAGTTCTTCCTTACAAGGTCCTCTGCCAGACCACAACTTTGACCACCTATCTTGAACTATCTTATCCTGACACAATGAAAAGTGTGGTTAATTTAATATCTGAATGTTCATTTATGAAGATTATATTTACCATTTCAGCAACTCTATGTCTTATTTGCTCTGCTTGCTTTAGCAAACATTCCCCTTGTTCCTCATCTTCAGTGCTTAACAAGATATACGTAGCAATATCCTCCATTTCTTCTGCTTTTTGCTTTTCAAAGTTGGCTTGTAGCTCAAGTTCATTTGCTTCTTCAAGTTCTTTTACATAATTTTTGAAATCCTCATTACCATGCTGTTAGATTTGATAAAGATACTATTGAACAAAGATACTTCCTGAAAATTATTTCTAATATATACAAAACTATTTCAAAAATGATTGTCAGTTGAAGATCTGAATTAGAGAGCAACTTTGGGGCATCATTATTGTATATTTATTATAATAAATTATTGCTTGACATGAAACCTTCTCTTCTTTTCCAGCCAATGAATATGCAATCTTTACATCCAGTATATTCATAGATTGCTCTAACAGTAAGAAAAGTCGGTTGAAAATTCCAATGCTCACATGTAAAGCTGGTGGACACACCTTCAAGAGAAATAAAGTAATTCAGGTAATGAACTACCTATTAGTTAAAAAAGTAAAATTTCGATGCATATACCTGATCAAGAGGGATTTTAAACATAGGCTGTCTTATAGCATTGTTGTACTGCTTGGCCTTCTTAAGAATGGACCCTCCTGCTCGAAATTTGCTGTTGTCATCAATAATCCCTTGAAAGATAAATATTTTATTTTTGATGCATAGATTGTTGCCCAATCAACCAATTTAGTGTATTATGATTCAAACACTCACACACATGCACAATAATAAAATGTGCTTTTTATGTATTATCACAATTTTTTCTTTTATAATGTTGACACTCTACAACCTGTGGGCTGGGACCACCCAAACAAAGTGTTTAGTATTATTAAATCTTAAATCATATACAAGCAGCCATTATGATTAGTTTTGTTATCTTGGCCAAGGGTTATTGATACCAACAAAATTGTAAAAATTGTCTCTTGTTCAGGAGAGGTTTTTCCCCCAAAATGTACTCTTATTACTTGGTTTTGTTCATGTGGTTCTGGTTAGTATGTCTACATTGTGATAATTTTCAGTACCTTGTAAAGTTCTCGGACTTTTAAGACCCCTCTCGCTCAAAGGAATGGAGATCTCATCCTGTGTTATCAAACACCAGAGACAAAAGTGCTTTCCTATAATTGAATTGGAAAATTAGTTTACCAACATTTTCTTTGCAATTATGATATTTTAGAGTACAGTGGGATGTGGAGGTTAGTCTGTGCTGAAAATTTAAGACAATAACAACAAGATTAATTGGAAACGGCATTGTTGATGATTTGTGATTACTGAAGATAACATACAAAACATGATCAGAAATGCACTTTATTTCATTATAGGTTTTATTTTTTATAATAATGTTCGTTGTAATCTTACCACTTGCTCCTGAAATTCCATATATTGCACAAAGAAAAGCATAATCTCCAAACAGGAATACTCGCATGGTCGATTCCCTATTTACATATAAAATAAATGCAATTGTCATTAGAAAGGCAATGTGCTTTATTATTGAACAGAGTGTGCAGTAGAAAAGACTTTTTTGTTATTGTTGATTAATGATGTTGCTAGAATTAGTTGAAGTTAGAATTATCGTACCTCCATTGATGTCCATTCAGATGTTCAATAACATTGTTGTAGCCTTGAAGACCAATAGATAGGTTGTAAGGTGTATCTCCTGCTTCAAACATTGAAAATATCATCGTATTTCTTGTGGAATTAGGGTTTTCTAGATTCCCAATAGCAAAGACCATCTTAAAACTTCCTCCCCCTTTATCCCCTCCTATCTTAATCCAGATTTCATTGCTTGGGATAAGTCCTTCATGCCAAACTAGATCTCCAGTACTGTAAAACACAAATATTAATTATCAATTAGTTATACATTTTATTTGGAATTTTAAGAATTTTTTTTATTAAGTACTGTATTCATAAGAGGTTACAAATTGGCTAGACCTTTTGTGCACTTCCAGATGATTACAAATCATTCCCTCTAGATTCTGAATCCTTGCACATGGTGCCATTTGAACTTCCCTACCACTTCCATTTTTAGTGAATTCAAAGGGCATGTCTTCTGAGAGAATTTCTCCTAGTTTCTGTTAGGAAAAAAGTCATAATTAAATATAAGTTTTTTCTTTCCTAACCTTTTTGGCGAATTAAAACAACAATTACCTGGTTATCTGCAACTTCCCTTTGTTTTTTCTCGCTAGCCATTTTAACTCCCCATGATGACAGCCACCTGTTAATGTAAACTTTCATATTACCATTTCACATTATAAAAGTTGTGGTTCATTTAACCAAATTCACATTAAAGCTTATAAATTCGTCACCAATCAAACTAAAGTTCCTAAATTCGTTACTAACTTGAAAAATTCTGATAGACCTAGTGTGAAACTGACTCTAAGATTAAAAGTTTACGTAAACCATTTACCAACAGACCAACCAAAAGTGGAAACATGACAGCAATTACACATACTGTTTAATAACATAAGGATTTTATAATTGCTACAAACCTCCTTATATTTCTTAATTTGTTCCAGGGTATTCCTAACTCGCTCTTCATTGCAAGACCCTCATCAGCTCCAACCTCAAGCTTTATCCCAGCCTCGCGTAGAATTTGCTGCTGCTTGTCATTTTCCAACATTTGGATTTCTTTTTGTTGCTGCTTGAATACATTTTCAGAGCCTCCTCCACTTACTGTTTCTCTACACTCTTGTAAGACTTTAGCTCGTCGTTGGATGGTTCTTTTTGAAGCAAAACTACTACCAATTTTTGGACGCTGTAGAATAGACACTTGTAAGGGCTGCAAAAAGAAATAAAGTTTTAATTAACCCATTAAGCAAACTTTATGAGACTGATATACTATGGTTGCAAGTAATTGTTTTCTATAACCCTGTCAAATGACAGATGTGCAGCAAGACTGGATGGTTGGCAGTCAAAATTTCACATTAATTAGCATGATGACTTGAGCTTATTTGCAGGTTCGTATACTATTTCACGTTTCACAATTTAAATAAAATATTAAGAGTTGGACTTTATACTTTACTTTACTTACAGTTCCGCCAGTTCGTAAAGCAACGGTAGGGGAACCGGAAGCGGCCAATTTTCTTTTCATCAAATGCGTTGTCAGGGTTTCTTCATCCTGTGACAGTGGAGCCGATAAGGGGTTTTTAAGAATGTCGCTAACGAGGGTGGTGCATCTTCCAGTTACATAAGAGGTGCAGGTGGCTTCGTGTTGAGCAAGCTGTTCCAGTTTTATAAGGGACTTGCAAACAGCACATTCTACGCCGGATGTCGATAGAAGGTTTAAAAGAAGTCTGGGCGGCTTTCGAAGTTCTTTACTCTTAACCTCTCTCTTGCAAACGGGGCATCCAGCACCTTCTCCAGCGTAATTTAACCAATTCTCGATACAAGAGTAACAAAAAAAATGGTCGCAAACTCCTTGCAACGGTCTGTCAAGCACTTCCCGACAAATTGGACAAACTAGCTCTTCGCTGATATTATTAGAAAACCTCTCGATACTTGGCATAGGATTGATTAGTAACGCGGGAATTATTTCTGCAGGAATATTATTTGCCTCTTTCTGACAAGTACTAATGCTATCGCCGCGTTTTGAACCTTTCCCCGGGCGTCCTCTTCCCTTTCTTTCTCTGGCTTTTTTCCCTCCCCGGTTCCTTTTTGCAAATACATCACATGTTTCGCAATCTTTTGCTTTATGTGGCAGCCAAACAACTGGGCGATTGCTGCACTTGTAGTGTATGTCATTGCACGCTTTTTGGCTTTTAACGTAGCAGTTTACACAGATATTTCGAGGATGGACGTTTTCGTAGTCTTGGTCGACCGATAAACCATATGCAACTAGTAACTTTTGAGCAACGTGTGTCGTAGTCGTTTTATAGACATATTTCTGGGAATTCCCCGTTTTACAGCCACAAACACGACAAGAGATATTCAGTTCACGTTGGTGAAATTCCATTACTTGCTACTTTGACATTGGGGAGAAAGCCTTTCATCTGTCAATAAAGAAAGCTTTTAGAGATAGTGTGAAAAAAAAGTTCATTAACCGGTATTTAAATTTTTAATAAGATTATCGAATGACAATTGAAATTATATTTAATTGTTGATGGTTGTTTGCTCTTGAAAGACCGTAAACACGTATTGAATGTCTTTATTTTTCAGGACTACGTGTTCAGTCACGAAACATCGCTCGGTAGGAAAAACTGGATTTTTGTGAAAAAAACGTTGTTACTTCCACACCAAAAATATCCCTGCAAATAATTTATATTTACTTACCTATATTTACTGTTTGAAGTTCATAACTTGCAAAGAAACGACGTTTAACTCAGTTTTTAAAGGGAAACAAAAATTCAAAGTTGCCGCCATTTTTGTTGCTAAGGAAAAAAGAAGCTTAGCAACGAGATTTGGCCGCGCGCGCGCCTGGAACCTAATGACGTCGACGAAACAGCCGTGGCCCATAAGAGTGCTCGTTTTCATGACATGAAACACGAAAATAAATATTTTTCTTCGAAAAAAATTAAACGATTATTGTAGTTTTTTTGGAATTTGAGAGGAAATAAGCAGTATTTTCAATCGAATGTGTTGACTTTAGAGGTTTTGAAAGGACTACCTCCACTTTTACCTAGTAAAATTACTTGCCACTTTGTTAAAAGTTTGAGGGGAGGGTGTAGTTATCGTTGGAGGTAAGAATTAGAAAAATAGGAGTAGCCGTTAAAGGAATCCTTTACTGCCACCCATATAGCTTATTTGGTAAGAGCATCTGTCTGTTGTGCGAGAGGTTGTGGTTCAAAGTCATCTTCTATAAACCAAGTTCATTCATTGGTTCATTCATCCATTTATTCAATCATTCATCCATTCATTCATCCATCCATTCATTCATCCATCTATCCATTCATTTATTTATCCATCCATCCATCCATCCATCCATCCATTCATCCATTCACCCATCCATCCATCCATCTATCCATCCATCCATCCATTCATTTATTTATTCATTCATTCATTCACTTTGTTACTCACTTGTTCATGACCATCCATCAAACCAGACTTACTTAGAGTAATCTTTAATAAAATTATGAAAGCCAAAATAAACAAAGTTTAAATTGAGGTTCAAAATTATGAAAAATCATTGATAATTTAAAAAAAAATAAAAACTTAAACAGATTATAAATGATAATATTATCTTTTCATACCTTTTCTTCCTTTTTTTTTTTTTTTTTGATAATCAGGAAAACTCAAGACCATTTTAAACTTCTGTAGTCTACAATAAAATCTATAATTTTAACAACTAACCTGTAGTCCAAAATGGCCAGAAAAATGTTGAGAAAAAAGCCCGAGACCACTATTCAGAAAAAGGAACAGACAGATCATTACCAGGAGAATCATAGAGTGCAGCCAAATGCCTATGATCAAGAAGGTGGTTACAAGTCGTACGGATATAAGGATGTCCAGATTCCAAGACTAATGCGAGTACCTTTTGTTGAGACCAAGTACAGATTTCCTGGACTAACAGCTGATCAGTGTGTGTGGAGTCTGTTTGAACCACACAATGAGGCTGTTAATATTTGGACGCACCTCATTGGTCTTGTGTTCTTTCTTGTTTATGTTTCCAGGTCAATTAAAACCATCAGTTTCTTTGATGAGCCCCTAACACACCCATTACTTGGTATGATTGTAGGGTCAACAGCGATGTTAGTTACTAGCGTGTGTGCTCACTTGTTTAACGCCATGTCACCCTACGCATATCACATTTGTTATTTCTTTGATTATGCTGGGATCAGTTTTGCTACATTCACATTTTCACAAGCTCTGTTCTTTTATTCTCGACCTCTTGGCACATCGTGGACACTGTTTAACTCTCCAGAAACATATCTCTCTCTTTCTCTTCTAAATTCCTTAGTCTGTACTTTTACTTGCTGCACTGTGCTTATCAAGAGGCCGTGGTTTCACATCTTTGTACGCTCTATTGCTTATCTCTCTCTGGCAACCTTCACTGTTCTCCCATGCCTTGGACGTCTTGCGCTGTGTGCTCTTCATCCAAGTAGCGACTGTGTAATGGACTCTGCACCTCATTTCAAACTAGTAGCTATCTTCTTCATCTCGGCAGGAATAATCTATGTATTCAGAATTCCTGAGTGCTTGATTCCTAAGATCTTTGACTTCTTAGGCCACAGCCATAATATCTTCCATGCTTTGTCTGCTTTCGGAACTGTTCAATTTTTCATAGCCATTTATGATGAGATGTCCCAAAGAAGAGGAGAGCTGTTGTCCAGACCATTGGCTTGGACAGAGTTGTCTGTTTTGTTTTGTGTGCTGGCTGGAGTACTGAATTTCGGTTTGGTGTTGTGGTTCAGTCAAAAATTGTACTCTAGGCAATCAAAGCGGCATTAACAAACTGAACCCACATGTCAACTAACAGAAATTTCTTCCCAGTCTGTCATAAGCCGACTAGAGTACTGACATACAGCCCTGTAGAACATTGACAATCTCCTAAGATTATAGTTTTTCAGAGCACATTTGTGTTTAAAGCTTTCACAGTTATTGTTGCATAAAACGCTGTTGTTCAATAGCCCGAGATATGAATGAATGAAACCTTTATTTAAAAATAAATAAAGCCTGGGGAGTCCCTTCAGAACTAATAAAAGGTCTGCTATCAATGCTTCGCTTGTCACACACAAAGGTTTCAGTGTGAGGCTACGTGCTAAATGCTCTGTCATTTGTGACAGGCGGTAAGAATAAATTTAATTGAGCATGTAACCTCATACTGAAAACTTTGTGTGTGACAAGTGAAGCATATCTCAGAAGTGGGCTATTTTTTGATAGAACAGATTTTGATCTCTCCCCCTTTCTTGTTATCCCTCTTTCTTGTTATCCCTCTAGTTATATGCCCCCTTTGTCATAAGCCCTCTGAAAAACCCTAACAAATTGTATGTGCCACTTAGTGCTCATAACTGGGATTCTTTCAGTTTGGGCATAATTTTTTCCCATTTCAGACCATGTGTCATTATCTTGATTTTCTCGATTTTTGTGGCGATTTTTGCTGCGATTTTTTTGGGATTTTGTCCATAATAAATAATGGTAAAAAATTTACTTGTAAAGTTTTTTTCAGGATACCAAGATTTTCCTAGACGAATGTATCTTTTGAAGGATGAGACAAATGAATTCATATTTCCGAAAATTGCCACAAAAATCGCAGCAAAAATCGCCGCAACAATCGCCAGATAAACAGGGATAAGATTCTTTGTATGAGTTGTATCCATATTCATGTGTCTTCTCATGTGCAACCTTTAAACAAAGAAATGATACTCTACTAGGAATAACACATGGTATGAAATGGGGAAACATGCTTGAGGTAAAGAGGTATGTAAAACACAGTCCAATTTAAGATACTACTAAATATTAAATTATTTGAAGCACTTCTATAATTTGTAATACACTTAACATATTTTAAGATATTTTTGTAAAACAAGACTTCATGTACATGTATTGAAGTATAAGGCATAATCCTAAATTAATATTAGCTAATAATCACTAATAATTTAAATGAGATGAATAAATCTAAACGTTCACCGCAGGAATAGACCCCATCACAGTTCCCTGCGCCGTCTTGAAAGGTAGCTGTGCTTTTGCATCGAAGCGAGATGAACAGTGAGCTTGCAATGAAAGAGACGTGAATAATTGTCCAAGGTGTTAAAAAAAGGTCTCTTTCACTGCAAGCTCACCGTTCGTCTTGCTTTGATGCAAAGGCATGGCTATCTTTCGAGATGGCGCAGGGAACTGTGAAGGGGACTATTCCAGGATATGAACAGTATAAAGCCATTCATCCTAATCATGTTGTTTGATTACAGCCATTCTCGATCACAACCGTTGCTCTAGCGATTGCTTATGTCATGATGAAGAAGCTTTTGGTGGACGATCAAAGCGTTTCCATGACATTCTATAGGCACGTGCCCTTATAGCTTTGTATTTACGGACAATGTTATGGAAACGCCTTGTGATTGACATCTACCAAAACCTTCTTCGTTGTGACAGAAACAATCCCTTGAGGGCGGGTGTGATTGAGAATAGCTGTATTATGGTGCATTTTTATTATAGTGTTTCTTTCTATTTGTTTTGAGTTATTTATCTCATATTATTTCTTATATATTTATTGTTTCAGTTTAATCAATTAATAATTCAAGTGTATAAATAAATTCCCTGAAATTTTATGGAAAACCAAATTCAATAATAATTCAATTAATTAATCCCATATAGCGGGTAACTATCCAATTATTTTATTAATTGGACAGGTCTTGTTGATATGGGATTAATTAGGCAGCTATATAATTAATAGGTAATGGGATTTCAAGCTCCCCAATCAAAATAATAATAAGACTCGAAAAATTCCTCTGACTACCAAATTGGACTTGGCCTACGGCCTCATTCAATTTTGTCAGTCTTCGGAATTTTCCTTGTCCAATTATTTCTTAATTGGACAGCATGGAGTCCTATTACATATACTAATTAATAATTTATTATGAATTTTTGTAAACTAAGAATACATATTTAATTTGCCATTGTGACCTTGAGTGAACTTGACATGATAAATGTATTGAATTAGCTGAAGAGAAACCTAAAGATGATACATTTACCACATTGGTTCAAACGACATCAGGGATTGGCTGTAGGCTCTCTGTAGGCTGTAGAATGAAAGCTATACATTCTGACTTTGGGTAGTGGAGCCAATCAGAAATCAGCAGAAAATAATTGCCTTTCAACATATCTTTATATTTCCGCGAGAAAACATGACGATCGCTATCTAGTTGCTTACACACAACACCGGGGTCAAATTACAACTCCTCGTGTAGTCTAGGTTTCTGATTGGCTCTACCACCTAAAGTTGGAATGTATTGTTTACATTCTACATTTTAATTGGTTCTCTTGTCTAACTGTCTAAGTGACCCCGGGTACAGTAGTTGCACTGTAAACATACCAAGTCACAGGGAAGCAAGCCACTGGGTTGACAAGTGCAACTTTACTCCGCATAAGCAGACTTGTTCTGTTTGCTTCCGATCAAAATAAAAATTAGAAATCAGAAACATATTTTTATTTTTATCCAATCTCGTACCCAGAGCACTTATTTCTTACTGCGCATGCTCGACGAAATAGTTGGGCTCTGGAAAACTCCAAACCGGAAGACCCAGATTCTGGGTTTCTCGCACATGCGCATTATAACAGACTAGGTAAATTCAAAATGGCGGACGATGTTCAACGAGCATGTGAATTTGCGCTTGGAAAATTAGGTTTTGAAGATGGTTTTCAGTTAAATTAACTCCGAAAATATCTATTGGATGGACATCAATATAATTTCCATTACAAAACCGGCAAAACTTTGAAAAATCCGGCCCTAAAGGCTTTTTTGGTGTACTTAATTCGAGACTCCATCTTGTTTACTTTCACTAGTACTGTAAGTTTTACTTCCGGTATCTTCCTTTGAACTCGAGAACCAATCACAGCACAGGAAATATTGGAGTTTTCGAGAGCCCAATTATTTCGTCGAGCATGCGCAGTAAGAAATAAGGGCTCTGGGTACGAGATTGATTTTTATCCCAAATAAGTCTTTTAACGCATGCGCTCTTATACCGGACGTCCATGAAATCCTGGTCTCAAAAAATAGATTATGTCAGAGACCTTGTCCTTCGCCGCAGGCCAGAAGAAACGCAGGTTCTGGGTACGAGAATGTTACTTACAGTAAAACGGCTTTGTATCGTAATACGCATGAGGAGAATATTATTTGGAGGTAGTTGATATTTGCAGTTATCTCGACCAATTAAAACGATGGAAAAAATGATTTGAATGACAGCTGCGTTCTTTGTTCGAGTTGTATTCATTTTCATGTACACCTAATTCAAAATACGTTGTCGTCGCCAAAGGCGATAGGCGATAGGTCATTCCAAGATGGAAATGGCTTCCTTGAATGCAAAGAACATCAAATCAGTCTCAGCACTAAGGTCCATACTCTTGACGAGAATAAGAAGAAGAAACACAAGTCATTCCAGCTATTCTTGGATCTTGCAATGACATACAGCCAGTAGTATAGGGAATGGGGGTTCCAGCGCAATCTCAACACGGGCAAGATCCGTATCAAAAATCCACCTACGGACGACCCCCACTCCAAGTGTGGTTGAGGGTAACAGCGCACTTAAATATGTTAGTCTATATATGGAGTGCGAAGAATGTAAAGAGTTCGTTAACGACTTTTGCATAATTTGTCTAAGACCTAAAGTTATCGTACCTAAGCCAGAACCCTTTTGGTGTTGTGGTAAGAAAATGCAAATAGAAGACGACACGTCAGCACAGTGTTACGAGTGTGGTAAGAATATTCGTAATGCCGTACCAAATGCTACCAGAGAGCAGTATTACGCCAATGGAGGTCGTAAGAAAACGCCATATAAGAGATTAAAATACTTCAGGGACTGGATGAGTCATATCCAAGGTTATCGACCGGTATATTTAAGCGACGAAGTAAAGAAGAAAATCATAGACCATTTAGAAGAGCCAACCCCACAAAGCCTACGGAAGACATTGAAAAAATTAAAGCTAGGGAAATATTACAAAGCTATTCCCTATCTTTTGTCTGAAATTACCGGTAAGTCTATTCCTGAGGTTTCTGATATGACAAAAGCCGAGTGGATGTTTTGTCGGCTGGATAAGGATATTCCTTATTACCCTGACGTAATTTACGAAATATTTTACAAAATAGACCCCAACCACCCCCTGTTAGGATGGATTCCGAGGCGACAATAACATATTACGCGTAATTCATACGATGAATTCATATTACGCGTAATAATTCGCCAAATAATTCATATTACGCGTAATAATTCGCCAAATAATTCACTGAATTTATATTACGCGTAATTTCCAGACTGACGTTCAATATGTAAATAGAATCCTATCATGATATTTACTGAGCAAGCTTTCTTTGAAGCTCTTCTTTCGCCTCCTGGTAGATCTTTTTGCGAGATTCCTCGGAAAGATCTTTTACGACTGTTTTTTTATTCCTTATGTCCGACTTTAATTTCTCGTATTTGTCTTCTTCGGCCAGAATAAGCGAGAATTCTACGTCGTCTATCTTTCTGTCACGCAAAGCCTTTGAGACAAGGTCGGTAATAGTATTTACTTTAGCCCTAGACAGAGCTATTGTCGTGTCATGCTTGGATATTTTCGTGGATAGCTTTTTCATAATACCCGTAGCAACAGCCGAAATAATACCACAAGCTGCCCCAACGCCGGCCAAAGGAACTCCAACGATTATTCCCGGCCCAGTAAGCGAAGTAGCAACGCCAGAGCCCGTTAACACAACAGATATGGATCCTGAAGTTATCGCAATCTTATGTAGCGTACTCCGGGCTCTGACGTACTTTTTTCTAACTTTTTCATAGTGTTTTGCCTGCCCTTCCAAGTAAGCCAGGATTAAGTTCGCTTTATTCAGGCGAAAGTTTTCGGCGTTTAGTTCGTTAGGTGTAGTATAGGGAACATCTGGGTACAACTGAGGTGCTGATGGTATAACATCCATTATATATACTAATGTACGACGCTTTTGGGAATAACGTAGAGGAGCAGCCACATCACGACAACCGGGATTATGCCAACTGGAGAGCCTTTAGGAAGATGTTTCCGCATGCAGACCCTAGTAAGTTCGAAAGAAGACCCGATGGAATTTACTATAACGGCGAAAGAATGTACAGCAATACGGACTTGGAGCCGCATGAGGAGAGGAAAAAGGCACAGCATTTGCCAATAACGAAGGAGGCACCCGTGCATAAAGCGCCCAATTTTCCTAGAAACTTATTGTTAACCACGGAAGATTACCCATTTTACGATGCTGAAGGTGGTGTAAACGACTTTGAAACGATGGTAACGTTCCTGAAGATTTCAGTGGGTAGGCAATCATTTGATGTAGTAGTAAGGAATATCTATGGGGATACGATGTTAAAGCATACGTCGGGTAAAGAGGCCAGGGAATGGTTAGCAGGACCCAATATGCGATATTGGCCGCAGCAGTTAAACTTTGCTGTCTGGGCCGCCACTAAAGGTTGTGGCGTTGCCGCGGATATGTTTCACGTTCCGATCATGCGGTTTCACGTTGCCTTTACGGTAAGGAGGTTGTTGAAGGAGCTTAACGTACCTTTACCGGGAGATAAGGCATTTAATCCAATGAATAATCGATATAACGCCGCAGCCCTAGAAAGGTTAATTAATGAGTTCAAACCACAGCAAAGAGACTTTCGTTACAAAGAGGGTAAGACGCATGGCCTTGGCATCGTTTACGTTTGGGGTGCCAACGGTGAGAAGCCGGCCGATTATGGGCATCAGGAATACCCAAGTAATGAGTTAGAGTTCGGTGATATGGGTGGTGATAAGAGCAATAATTCATTAATTACCAGAATCCAATCGAACTACCTCGGCACTTGGGATCCATTCGTGTTGATGAAAGGAAAAGGTTTAAGGAACCTAGCCAGGATTAACCGCAGCATTGAAGCATTTGTGTACTGCATCTTAGGAGCGCAGGTAAATACCCGCAGCCCCATCGTTGGATCCCAAGGTGCTTCGCGGGAAACGCAAGAAGAATTCCTAACTTTATTTGAGTCAGCAATAATAGAGAACGACATATCCAAGTCGGTGCAGAGATATCAATTAGCGGTGCAGCAGTCTAAAGTGCGACTGGATTACGCTTTATCGCCTGGTTGTTGGTTAATGCCGAGTAATTTAGTCATCAACGCCCATTCCGTTGTGGGTTATAACAACAAGCTGCAGCGAGCTACTAAGGATATGAAGTTTGGGGTGAATGACGTGAACTCTGACACTCTTAGGAACATTCCTCACTTCGTAGAGAAGCCAAAAAAGTCACACGAAGCGAAGCTACCCGTAGTTAAGAAACCATCAAAGAAGGCCCATGTTATGCCTACGATACCTGAGGAATACGACCATAACTTACTAAAAGCCGGCTTAGCCGCCGCGGGTGTTGGTCTGAGTTATTATATATGGCGATGAACAACCCCTACGTAGCTGGAGTAGATTGTGTTTATACGACTTACACAGGCGAGAAAAAATACACCCAGGCGTCTTGGGTGGACGTTGAGGGTATGTCAGTGAATTTAAACTACTCAGGAAAGAAGTTGATAATATGCAGTATTTGCATTGGTACGGCGAGTGATGCAAACGTAGGATTTCGTTTCTGTGACGATAATGGAGTATTACAGCCCATGCGCACGAAGACAAACAACAGAGAGCCCGTACATTTCTCAGTAGAACCGACCGACACCAGCACCGAAAATCTCTCGGTTTGGACTTTACACATGGTTACCGATTGCCACGGGAAGGTAAAGTTGCAAATACGCGTAGATGACACGGCGTCGGCTACGGTAAATAGCATAGAAGATCAGAGGGATCAGCCTTATAATCACGCAACCATTAGCACTCTTACGGTGTTAAGCCTCTAAGATGACGCCTTTTATGCCTAGAATATATGAACCCACACATAAAGGAATATTGGTTTCTTCATGACTTAGAGGAGAGAAAGTACAAAAATGATAATTGGTACGACGCCGGATTGTGGGTAAAGGTTGGGGGCTTAGGAATGATAATATGTACTATTAGCATTAACACGGGGTGGAGTTGTAATGCCGGCTTTAGAATCGTAGACGAGACCAATACCCCATTGGCGCCTTATAGGACAAAAGGTAATAGGCATTCAGTCCATTTTTCGTCGGAACCCAATCCATTTAGCGAAGAAGATCTAACGCCCATAACTTTTCATATGATAGCTAATTGTCAATATGCAAAGCTTCAGGTTCGCCCCAGCGATGCCGCCAACTCTGGCGCCAACCCCGGTAACCTCCGAATAAATGGTAAGCTTGAAACGGCTGTAGACGCTGCTTGGTGTCATAAGGCCATTAGCACCATGAGCGTCTTACCTTTAACACCAAATTATCAGCCCGGGGCTAATACCATATTTACTTATCCCCAGCCGAGAATGCCCAGGGCCCCCAATGAGAAGGACAAGAAACCATCTAAGAAGGCGGCGCCTGTCGGATAGGAGTTACCTCTTCATCTTCTTCAGGAGTACCACTCCAATAGCGACGACCAAGATCCAAATGTTATTCCCCACGAACTTCAACAGTTCGCCGCCGGCCCTAAGTGCCAAGGAAACAACCGAACCCAGCAGCCCAGGAAGACCGGCTGCCATCTTTTTTCCCAAGTCCGTTAGTCCACTGCCTAATTTCTTTACGCCCGCGCCTGTAGCCTTAAGCGTGGATAGGATAACTCCTACTACGCTCGAAATAGCAACCGCAAATGCTAGCGGAAGACCATACTTCAAAAGGGCTCTTTTTACCTTTTCCTTGGTGGTAAGCCCCAGCTCTTTTTCCAGGTTGTCCTTTTGCGCCCGCAATTCCGCAAGGCGTACCTCTAGATTTTCTATTTCCTTTTGGGCTGCCTCCTTTTCTTCCTCAGGGCGTTCTTGATCTTCGATTACCCCCCGCTGTCGTTCTATTTCATACTCTAAGTCTTTGATGGCTTGATCTTTCTGTTGAATTTGATCTGTTTTTGCATTGATTTCAGACATTAACATTCGCCTTTCTACCAAGGAGTCAGACATTTCAGCCCGCAGGTTTTCGCTTTTTACGTCCAACGCCTGCAGGTTGAGATCAAGATCCTTTTGTAATTTATTCCTTTCACGTCGAATCTCATTCCTTTGGTCTACCAGATCCCTTATTTCTTGATTTTTAAATTCGACCTCCCTCCTATGCGCGTCGGCAAGCCGTTGGTTTTGCTTCATGTATTCCTCCTCCCTTTCTTCCAACGTTTCCCGCAGTGCTTCCACTGAGGTGCCAGAGCTTTGGGCTTCTCCTAAGTCCTCCCGTGCTTTGTCTAATTCGCGCAGGGCCTGATCCACCTGATTTCCTATTTCTTTTATTCTTTCATCTTGATGGGCGGACTTCTTTTCAGCATCGGCAAGTAGCTGACCTTGCTTTGCATATTCTACATCTTTTTCTCTTAACTCCCTTTGCAGATCCGCGGCACGTTTTTCCGCGTTGGTCCTTTCGGTTAAGTTGTGCAGCCTTTCTAACAGGCTTCTAGTAGCACGCTGAAAGCCTTTTAATCTTGAGACGTCGCCCCTAACGTTGCCCTCCTCATCAAAGAGGGGTTGCGGTTTTGTCCAGCGGTCTTTGTCGGGAAATCTTAAGTCTTGGACGCTTATGAGGACTTTGTTTCCCTTTTCCGTAAGCTTTACGTCGTCAGCATCAAAGTTGTCGTAGCGCTGCGTTAGCTCTTGCATTGCCCACTCTACGGTTTCCCGCGCGGCTGCTTCATCTATGTTTTGAAGTTCCAAGTACTCGGGGACGGGGCTGCCGCGGTTCCTTGATTGCCACATGCGATTCAAGGCTGCCTTGAAGCTTTTCCACCTATTGCCATACTTGCTTATCAAGGCCATGTCGTAAAGCAAAGGCTTTGCCCCCGCGTCCTTAATCCATGCATCGTATTCTTCATCGTTAATATCGACTTGGCCTTCTTCGGTAAGGGGGTCAAAATCCGTTCCTTCTACTTCCATTATATATGATAAGCTCAAAGTTAAATCCCAACGTATTACCTAAGCAGGTTGGCGGACTGAAAGCAGAACGCACCTTTCACCGGGTCACCTTTACCCCCAGTAGCGCAAAGCCAGGGGAAACGCTGTACGTAGGCGTGCCCCGCCTAACAGATAACCTAGTGTTGGTTCCTGGCACCCTGGCGCTAAGGTTTGACCTAGCGGTACAGTCAAGCCCCACAGATGAAAGGATTATCGTTAACAACGTGGGTCGCAACATCGTTTCTAAGATGCGCGTAAAGTTCGCCGGGGAATCCTTGCTGGACTTAAATAGGTACGATCTGTATACCACGTACAAAGACTTATGGTTGACGGCCTTTGACCGCGCGCAAAGGATAGAACAAGGAATTGGTAGTGTCATTCTACGTAAGGTTCGCACACCTACGAAAACGCAACCTACTGACGGCAGCGGAGAAACCGCAGTGGCAGACGCAAAGCGAATAAAGACCGCCTATGGTAGTAAGTATGTCATACCATTAGACTTTGAAGTGATTACGAATCACGGTGTGTATTACCCAAGACAGTTATCCGAACTGCAGTTTGAAGTAACTTTAGCAGATGCTAATAACATTATTGGTGGGCTAAGCAGTGCACTTACCACAACAACCCCATACTCTATTACCAACTTAGAATTAATGTACGAGACCGTGTACAGCGAAGAGCTGGCCCGTAGCGCTGGCATGGAATACAGCTCCGGCAAGGCATTCCTTTACGACCACGTAGTGATGTATAAGACGTTCAGCTTCCTGGATAAGACGGATGAGGTTATCAACCAAAGCATTAACCTCCCCCGAAGAAGTCTCACGGGGTTGATGTTGGTGTTTGCCAAACCCTACGAGGCTGGTAAGCGCGACTCCGAGGCCTTTCACAACCCCAACATTACTAACGTGGGGGTCAACATAAACGGCGTTCCAAACAAGGTCTACTCCCAGGGGATAAAGCCCGCAGACGTGTACAGAGAGGCAATGCGCAAGTTTGGCGACCAAATTAGCCCTGAGGAATTCTTTAATGATAAGTATGCGCTGTGGATTGACATGCGCACCATTAACGACGAAGACCTACATGGTCAGGGTTTACGTCTAGTAAATACGCAGGATGGCATAACATTGGAAATCAAACGCACCAAGAATGCCTCCGCGGGCGACGGTGATAAAATAAACTGCTACGTCTTCGTCGTGTCTGACGCGCAACTGAGCGTAGAAATGAACAATTTGAAAAGCGTTGCCTACTAGGACGGCTGAGGAATGAAGTCGTCAATGTTAAAATATTTCTTGAATATACAATGCTTCGCGTATTTGAAAGCAACGGTACGAAACTGCAAGTCGTGCAAGGCGATAAATTGTACTTCAAAGCAAAGGAAGTAGCGGCCGCATTGGGCTACGAACGCCCAAAAGATGCGATTAAGGTGCACGTTCGCGATAAATACAAGGTAAGGCTTAGCGAACTTAGAATGGAGGCGAATCGCCTCCCTTCCAATTCACACCCACATTCCCTGTATGTGAACGAATCCGGATTGTATCAGTTGATATTCTCCTCGAAGATGGCAAAGGCAGAAGAATTCCAAGATTGGGTCCTCGAAGAAGTCCTACCCGCGTTGAGAAAGACGGGTAAATATGCGATGGGCAAACGCTTCGACAGCCCGAATAAATTAGTTTTTAAGATAGAAAATGAAGCTGACCTGCATGCAAAGGTAGTCGATTACATGCGTAGGTTTTACCCTGAATTCATCATAGCGCCGGGTCTTGGCGAACTTCAAGATTCAGACAGCAAGCGAATAACCTGCTGGCGAAAAGGCTACCAAGCCGGCCAGCCAGACCTTTTAATCCTTAACGCCCACAAGAAATACCGCGGGTTGTGTATTGAGTTGAAAACCCCAAAAGGAAACGGCGTCTTATCCGCGAAGCAATCCAAAAAAATTGCGCAGCTTGATGTAAATGGTTACCTAACTATGGTTAGCAACGATTACGACATTATCTGCCGTGCCCTCATGGATTACGCGGATGGCATTCGTATTCCCTGTAAGGGCTGTGTAAAGCGGTTCAAATCCTACGACACTTTGAAAACGCACCTAAAGATATTCCATAGGTATAATGAAGCTCAACTTAATTCATTGGCGTGATCTTGTCCACGGTAAAGCATACGAAATAAAAAATTACGTCGTCTTCGAAGACATCGACCGTTTACGGTTAGTCCTCAAAGACTTAGAAGGCAAGGAATATTCCCTTTGGGCGCCGGATTGCGTGCGGTACGTAATTCAGGGCGAGGAATTCACCCACTTACGCAGCTATGGTAAGGTAAATGGCCGATGGAAGTTTGACATTGAAAGAACAGTCACTCCATCTCCTCTTTGTAGTTAAGCGCGTCTGCTAAAGTCCGCTGCGCTTTAGGATCCGCGGAGCACCAATGCCCCACAAAGGATCCTTCGGAGAATACCCTGTCGCAATGAAGGCAGGTGTATTTTTTACGCGGCGGCTTACAAGGGGTAATGCAGTCGGCAGGTAGTTCGCAAGTAATACAGTCCATATATTGAAAGGGCGATTAGGAATCCTCCTAAGAAGGCGGCTGCGTAGGCTAGCATATACCTTTAAAAGGGGTCCTTATTTTTATTTATTATTATTAGATTATGCAAGCGCCCTTAAAAGGGGTCTTTATTTTTATTTATTATTATTAAATATCCTTAATTCATTATTATCGAATATTCTTAATAATAATAAATAAAAATAAGAATGGGATTTGGGACTCTTTGCGCAAACCCTACTTTACTATCTTAGGTCCTTTCTAACTTCTACGGGCTTTCCTTGCCGCCTCATTGCCGGCATGCCAGGCCTCAAAGCGATCTAAGCACTCCTTAAAGCCGCCTTGACCGTCGTAGAGGCACTGCCAAATATGCTGGTCACTTCTTTGACAGCCGCAGCGCTCACAAGTTGCCTCCCAATATTCTCTATCCTCCCACCTTACGCCTTCGACGCAGTCAAACTCCGCAAAGCGCTGGTCAATTTCCTTCTTCCGGCGCGTTAACTTCCTTTGGGTTTCCTTTGGGCAACATCGTGCAGCAACGTCGCCGTGCTCCTCGCAAGCCACGCTCAGCAGGTCGTAATTGCCGCGGCACCGATGTCGATGCCATTCGTCGTCCTTGTCCTCCTCGCATCGCTCACATACGTTCTTTAGACAAACGCGGTTATCCACGTGATAATCCAACATCTGCGCGCTGCTAAAGAGTCGATTACACTCCTTACAACGCCTTTCGCGTGCCTTCTTAGCGCACACCTTTTTTTCA
Source organism: Actinia tenebrosa (assembly GCF_029948245.1). Taxonomy (NCBI): domain Eukaryota; kingdom Metazoa; phylum Cnidaria; class Anthozoa; order Actiniaria; family Actiniidae; genus Actinia; species Actinia tenebrosa. The sequence continues at coordinate 9,375,886 of NW_028292574.1, forward strand.
ACGTGGTATTTTAACATTTGCTTCGAGCTGAACTCCTTGTTGCAGTGCACGCACTCCATATATAATAAGGATTTAATAACCACTATAAGGGATACCGCATGAAGTCCTTAACGGCCAGAAACTATTTCAAAAGTGTCTCAGAATGTTGACAATAAGGTTAAATCTTTGTTAAGGATGCCTGGAAAGCCCGTAATGGTTAGTAGGCGGCTTAAAATAGTAAAGTAGGGTTTGCGCAAAGAGTCTCAAATCCCATTCTTATTTTTATTTATTATTATTAAGAATAATTAAGGATATTTAATAATAATAAATAAAAATAATAACCCCTTTGAAGGGCACGTCTTAACAAAGATTTAACCTAAACGTCAACATTCTGAGACACTCTTTGAAATAGTTTCCAGGCATCCTTAACAAAGATTTAACCTAAACGTCAACATTCTGAGACACTCTTTGGAATAGTTTCCAGCATACTTAACAAAGATTTAACCTTATTGTTAACATTCTACAGGGGATATCGCATGAAGTCCTTAACGGACTCCTTAGCCCACGTTGCCATAGTTATCAGCGCACCAAACCGTTCTGCGCGCTTCAGACCGCACATTTCATCGTACAATTCCTGCACGCGCTCTTTCAGCCGATCGATCTCCTCCCTTTGCATTTCTATGGTGTCTCTTTTATCTTTTGCGTCGGTGGCAATCCTTCTAACTGCGTCCACTGGGTCCATCGTATATATAATGGATCCGAACCATATTCCCTGCAATGCTCTGATAGTAGGACCCACCGGCTGCGGCAAAGACGCAGTTCGTCGTGGAGCAGCTATTAGGACCCTTTAGATACCGCTTCGACTACTATCGTGCTATTATGCCCCACCTACGTGAATAACCGCACCTGGACGGGCATAGGAGTGAAAGATGACGACTTCTTTCGTAGATATCTTAGACCCTAACGAGTTATCCAGCCATTTGAAGTTCTGGCATAAGCAATTCCCTAAAGATACGCAGACGCTCCTCATACTGGATGACATCGCCTGCGGGGACGACGTAAAAAAGCGCACCTCCGAGCTCGTTAAGCTCGCCTTCAGCGGTAGACACGACAATATCAGCGTTTGGTTGCTTTCCCAGCAGCTTACCAGTGTCTCTAAGCCCTTCAGGGAAAACATAGGCTCTCTCGTAGTATTTTATACTCCGAGCCGGAGTGACCTGGAAACCATCTTAAGCGACTACGGCGGTGAGATATCCAAGGAACAGTTACACGAATACATGCGGCACCTAAAAACGCACCAACATTCCAAGATGATCTTCTCTTTGAGGTTTCCGTATTCCATTAACATATATGGACATTGAGCAGCTCTTAGATGAAGTCCCCGCGCAGTTAGACGAAAGTAACCTTAAGGAACAACTTAACATCCTTGTGTCTTCGGGGAAGTGTAAAGAAATGATAGGCAAGGAACTTACCCATGAGCAAGTTAATAAGTTGTCAGAAGAGGAAGTTAAGAAGTTCCATAAGAGGTACGAGGCCGCCCTTGCAAGTAAGACCACGGACGCCGTAGCAGACTCCGCTATCCGACTTGCGACTAAATTGCTTGGACTTGCACTGCCCATAGACGACGTGGAGCAACTACAGAAGGACATAAGAGATGACTATGTCATATCCCAAGAACTTAAGATAACCTGCGGGTGGTTGTCTTTGAAGTGCGGTAAGTTAATGGCAGTCGCCTCTGCGGCACTTCACGTAGCTCAGCATGTCGACTTGAAGGAGGTACTGGTGTCTTGGAAGGACTTCAAGAAGGACAGAGAAGTCGAAAAGGTCTTCCAGGCGGCACTTGCTGAGGTACCTGATCAAGTCGCCTCAAGTACTTAGTCAAGTCGTTGTCAAGTCACCTCAAGTACTTAGTCAAGTCGTTGTCAAGTCACCTAAAGTACTTAGTCAAGTCGTTGTCAAGTCATTGCCAAGTCATTGTCAAGTCGTCATCAAGTTACTTGTCAAGTCCTTCAAGTCCCTTAATATAAGATGAGTGGCACCGAAGAACAACCACCCGTAGAAGATACCAAGATTACCAAGGCTAAATCTCCAGGCAGAGTCGCTGCCGGAAAGAAGCTCGCGGAGATGAATAAAAAGAACAAGGCAAAAAAGGAGGAAAAGGTGGAGGAAAAAGAAGAGGAATCCTTTATTAATCCTGGGTACGTCATCGGCGCGTTAGGAGTCATCATAGCTGCAGGCAGCCTTTACTTACAATGGCGGGCAGCAAAGCCAAAAGTAGAACCACCAACATATCACGCACCTGTGGAGGTTAGAAAAAGTAAGATCCCTGAAATGGAGTAAATTTATCACCCGCGGCGACCTAGATTTTCCTTCTCGCTTTGTAATATAATGTCAACCGCGTTATTGAAAACTGTTGAAGAAGCAGCTATCATTACTTCCATCGTTGCGGGTATTGGTTGGGTAGGTAAGAAAGTGCTCAAAGAAGACTTTACTGAAGACCCAAGCAAGAGCTTCGCTAACTTTGCCAAGATGACCGCTGCCGTAGGCGGGGCTATCATGGCAAAGAATTACCTACAGAAGGAAAAGTACATTCCTAATGTATAAATGGCTAGCGTGGTCGCAGGTGGAGTTATTGCAGCTTTAGCATTCACTGGAGCTAATTATGGTGGTCAATATTTGGATAGATTAGTTAGAGGTGATCGCAGCGGAGATTTAGCCGCCGAAAGAAAGAGACACGACTTAGCGCTGGAGAAATATCAGCGAGACGTGGCAGCTTGGAATGAAAAAAGACAAGCTTACAGGGATTGGTTGGATAAGAACTACCAAGACAAGATGCAGGCGGATAAGAACTTCGAAAACACGGACTACGCCTTTAAGCTCTATGCGCAAGCACACCCCGCGGCATTAACGGGGTTAAAAAGGCCTCAGTTTAAGAATTACTATCAGCCTTCTAAGAAACAAAAAGACAATGAGTTGGTCTTCGTAGGAGTCGCAGGGCTGGCCGGAGGCGTAGCTTTGGCGTATCTGCTCTAACGAAGGGAACTGTGTTTCCTGAAATATATGATCGTCTTTTTGGAAAGCGACAAGAATAACTTTACCACTTATCTGAATCCTCCCATCCGCGCGGAAAGGGTTAGGCTCATAAGTTGCTCTTTGTACAATTCTTGGTATAATTTAGTCAATGCCTTGATCACTGAGCATAAAGGCGGCGGCAATTATCAAGGCGTATTGCTGCCCGATGGACATTACACACCAATCACCCTTGCTAAGGAATTAGCAAAACACGGTTATACGCTCACCACAGGATTGCCGCACGAAATGACCTTCAAACATAATATGCCAAACTATTCAGTAACTTTTGGAAAGTCTGACCCATTGGGGTCATTATTATGTGCCTCAGGCAAGACAATTACCGACGCGGCTATACCCGTGAAATGGAAAGTCGCATCCTCTTACGAAGTCTATTGCGATTTAGTCCATAGTTACAACAATGGAGAAAAGTCTTCTCTTATGTCCAAGTTTCTACCCAAAGGTAATCCATTTGACCCGGTAGAATACACTCCCATTTCTTTGAGCTATGACTTGTCTAATTTGGTAGAAAGCATAAACATCACCATTAAAGTGGACGGAGAGACATTGGATTTCAACGGACGCAAGATCAATCTCGTCCTGGAATTCATATAATGGGTCGCGTAGAGGATAAACTCAAGAGGATTTACTATGGGCCTGAAGGCTATTGGAAAGGAGCGTCGGCCATCAAGAAACTCGCGACCGCGGCCAGGGTATCAGACGAAACGGCTAAGAACTGGTTAAAAAAACAAACCCTCTGGCAGGTTTATCTTCCCGTGCCCAAGTACATTCCCAGGCCCAGCTTTACCGTAAATGCCCCTAATGAAGTTCATCAGGCAGATTTGCTTTTCTTGCCGCACGATAAGGTGAGAAAAAAGACCTATAGATACGCTTTGACCGTAGTTGATATCGCAAGCAGATACAAGGACGCCGAACCCATAACCAGCAAGGATTCTGGGGAAGTCGCAGAAGCCCTAGGTAGGATTTATAAGCGCGTCTTGAAATGGCCTAAGCTGCTGCAAGTGGATGCGGGGACAGAGTTCATGGGCGTGGTTACTAAGACCCTGAAAGACCACGACATCAAAATTAGGAGAGCCGAAGCTGAGTACCACAGGGGTCAGAGCATCGTCGAAAGATTCAATAAGACTCTGGCCGAGCGTCTCTTTGGATACCAGTATTGGAAAGAGCTGGAAGATCCCTCCAAACGCAACAGGGAATGGACTCAGAGGCTCCCCCAGGTCGTCGCGGCTTTGAACAACGAGGCGGCCAGGGCTACGGGAATGAAACCCAGGGATGCCATAAAAAAGAAACACGTGGAACACAAGTCCTACGTCAGAAGTTCAAGGGCGGTCTTCCCCCAGGAAAAGAGATTAGGCGATGTCACGGTTCGATATCTCTATGAGCCGGGCGAATTAGAAGGAGGATCCAAAAGAGCTACGGATCCTAATTGGTCTTTGGAAACTTACCAGATTCGAAGTGTAATAGCTAAGAAGGGTCAGCCCATCTTGTATTATCTTCATGATGGTCCCACGCGTGGGTTCGTCAAAGAAGAACTGCTTATCGTGTGATGTCCGAATGCTATCGTATGCACTCCGTCATCACACATCCATCGCTTACCGTCAAATGCAGACAGCGACACCTTCTCCTGCGTGACGTTATGTATCTGATGACCATAGCTGCGCAGGCTGTTCATCTTATGCCGCTGTTCCTTGCGTGTTCGTAATACGTTGAGGTAGGACTCGTGCGTAATGTCCTTCTTAACCACGTACTTTTTTACGCCTTTAGCTTTCTTTTCTACGCCGTCTAACTTTAGCACGCTGTACATCTTTGGTTTCAGACCCACGTACTCTACTATGGGTTTTCCTAACATTTCGTCTTTCATCTTCCCAATTACCTTCTTATTCTTCGCAGAGTAAAGGAAGTGCTCCTTCGGGTAACCGCTGGTGTCGTACTCGTCTATGTCGGGGAGGCAGTCTTTGTAAACGTCTTCCGTTTGCACTTCTAGAATTAGGGAGTCGGTGTCTGTGTACAGGAGGCGACAGCGGTCTCCGTACTTTGGCTTAAGCTTATCGTAGTAGAACTCGTACATAAGCAACTTCGATAGATCCAGCACCGTAAAGCCTGTGTAAACGGGCTTGTTTAGTAAGAGGTTTGCCCTTTTCATGTGAATCACGTAGAAGTTCAGCATTTCTACGTATCTAACGAAGCCTGGCTGTGACACGTATGCTTCTGCTTCCTCTTTGGTGCTGACTATTTTTACGCTTACGCGCTTGCGGATGTTCTCCATTGTCTTTCCGAACACGCTGTTGTTCATCAGTTTGAAGAGGTTTTTCTCGAAGTCATTTTTCGCTGCGGTACGCTTTTGCGTGTTAAAGTCAATGTAGGGGCGCATCCAGGGTTCCTGCGTGAATTTTAGGACTCTGTGGATCTTCTCTACGCGCATTCCGTGTCGCACGTAGAACTGCAGGTTGCGGTAATGTACCACATACTTCTTCTTATCCATCAGGTTCATAGTTAGTTTCCTGTACGGTTTGTAACCAGGGCACATTTGCTTTTGCAGCGGACTTAGCTGCTTAAATGGTATCTCTATCGCTTCTGGTGCTAAGGGGAACTCATTGTGTTCGTCGTGCAGGCGCTCTGGGTACTCCAGATCCACTTCTAAGACGTAACCCTTGTCTTCCTCCTTTCCTACCTGCATGTAGAAGTCTATCGGCTTCACTGGATCCCATTCGAAGTCTCTCACAGGTAGGTACTGTGACATTGCCCAACCATAAAGGTTATTCGCATCCAGGTAGTAAATGTATGTGGTTGGTTTCTCTGGGTCGTGCTCTACTAAGGGGTTGTTTGCGCGGGCGTAACGTCGGCTGGGTCCGCATACGCCGCCACGAATACCGTCTTCCATAAACCGATACATGTCGTACTCCGTTAGGAGATCCAACTGCGCATTTGTCTTCTTTAACAAAGCACTCCAGCTGAGCCCAGGAGCCGTGTAGAAATTAGCGGGATCCAATCCGTAATATTCCATAGCCATCTTTCTGAAGCTTTGGAAAACATCTGCAAGCAGCACTACGTCAGACCTTAGGTAGATGTCGTGGTAGTCCCCCATGTTCGCACAGGAGTACTTTTCCCACACGTCTAAAGCATGCTGGTACTCCTCATCCTTTATGCCGGACTCGTTTAGGGTGCTGTAGAAGCGATCTTTGGGTGGTAGGGACTCTTTGAATCGATCCCAGGAATCCATGTATTCGTATGGGTAGACTCCTTTCCTTTCCGCGCCATATTGACTGGAAATGGGAAAGTTGGTGTTATACTTTACGAGGTTTGCCAAGGAGTCCGCCATAAACTGCTGCGAATCTAAGAACTTTAGCTTACCCACAGTTACGGACATGTAGCGCTCTTTGTTGTTGGGTATGCATTTGACGTCGGAGCCGTCTGTTCCTTGTAGTAGCAAATGGGAGTCGTACCCGCGGAGGTTGTGAAAGAACACCGGAATCTCCATATCTGGATTTACTTTGAAGTTTATATTGCATTTCCAATGAGCCGCTCCTCTGTATTTACCCGTGATGTGGCAGTGATCCCTAACCTTATCCACATAGAAATCCTCAACAAATGCTTTGTGGCAGTGAATGCAGTGCGTGGAGGGCTTTCCCGGCTTCTCACCTTTCTTAGCATACTTCCCGCATTTAAAATGAGCTTCTCCTAGATACTTTCCATCTTCATCCCACGCTTTCTTGGCTCGTCTTCCAAACTGAAGAAGCGTATGTTGGCAAATGTGGCATTTTTTTGCCTTGTTAAAAGCCTCCTGGTTCTCTTTGGTAAATTCCATCTTCTTTGGACGTCTTAATTGTTCTCTAATCTCTTCCTCCTCTTCTCGCAATGCTTCTAGAAACTTATTAGCTGCGTTCTTACCTCGGTAAATCACAGGAGGGTTTGCTTTACCGTCTGATTTGACTACTATGTAACCAAAGGAGCAGATCTCGTGTAATCCTACCTTATTCGTGGCACCACGTTTCTGCTCTTCCTTAGTTATCAACGCTCCGAAGTCTGCATATATCACGTAAGGCACTTGCATCTGCTTTTGATGGTCTGCGTATGAAAGCTCTTTGTTGGTGGGTATCTGGATCCGTTGCGCCACTTCTTCGACTCCGCGGCAGATCTCATCGTGTTTCTTTAGGGCATTTAAGGATGTAAATGACAGCAAGCAGCAGTCGCAGAAGTACTTTTTGCCTTTGTGCTTAGTATGTCTGTAGAATAGTCTGCTAATGTGTTTAACCCATGAGTAGTGTCCGCCGTGGTAGAATAAATGTACGCGCTCTCCTTTACTTTTTGACAGAACTAACGGTACTATCGTCTGCTCTCTGACTCCGTAAACGTTAATTGCTAGATCGTTTATTTCCTCAAATATGGGGATGTCTATCAACTGCATGGGAAATTCCACACCATCCCACTCTAAATCATCTGTGGGATACTTACTTGTCCTACAGGGATCCTTCTCTGCTGGATACAGTGCAGACCTGATTGCCCACATAAAGCATCGATTGTCTTCATTCTTCACGTTTACAATAGCCTTCTTCCTTTCTACCCACGTTGGTAGCGGTACGTAACTCCCCCCTCGTATGGGTACGTACCTGGCTATACTTATCTCTATTCCTTCAACCTCCTCTACTGTCCAACCCGATCCTTCTTTCGTGTAGTTAGACAGCGACTCCATTATTGCTTCTAAGGCTTCACTGAGTGACCTATCCAGATTCGTGGATTCTAATATCACTAACGACTTTGATCGCAACATTGCTGTCGTCATTACCTCGTCTTTTGACAAACTTACTTCTACCATTATGCTCGCTTTCAGGGCTCCTAATTCTTCTATACCTTTTCGGAGAGTCCTTTTAACCTTCCTTTCTGACTGACGCCAAAACTGTCTAACGTCAATCTCACCGTTACCGGGTATTGACACCGTGCTGAAGTTGCTTTGGGATTCCATCTATATAATAGGAAATATTTTATACCTAATACCAAGCACTTTTTAGGTCGTCGTAGTCGTACTCACAGTCCTGACAATGCCAAAACAATTTAACCTTAGTCTCAAACTTCTTACCACATCCACAATCATAACTGCTCATACACTTCGTCTTCATTTTCAAATGCTTTTTCAAATCCGCTTCTTTCTTAAAAGTTCTCTTACATTCTTCGCACTCCATATATAGACTAACATATTTAAGTGCGCTGTTGCCCTCAACCACACTTGGAGTGGGGGTCGTCCGTAGGTGGATTTTTGACGCGGGTCTTACCCCGTGTTGAGATTGCGCTGGAACCCCCATTCCCTATACGGGTAATCCTGGCGTAAAGTAACATATTTCGAGTGCGCTGTTGCCCTCACGGGTAATCCTGGCGTAAACTAACATATTTCGAGTGCGCTGTTACCCCCACGGGTAATCCTGGGGGTCTCATAGGGAATGAGGGCTACGCAAACACGGGTTAGTGACTTTAAACGGGAAATCCTCGTGTGGTCACTGCGCTAGAACCCCCATTCCCTATACTACTGTATTATTACCAGCCAATGCGAACTTTTTATGGGTTTGACCTTAAATGATTCACAAAGCCACACTTCAGGCTATTGAGATACGCGATCTGTTATATCCCCATTTTGCTCGTAAAATCACTACGCAATATATGCGTCATGATTGATATGATATATGCTTTCCCACGCGTAACCATGTAAGCCCTTCTAAAGTTTTACAGTAAAGCATTCAAATAATATTGGCATCCTCAAACTACATGATTTCTCTAGAGCAGAGATTCTTGTGTTTGTCCGTCAGCGCGTCTTTAATTTGTCGCATTGGTATGTCTGTTTTGAACTGCAAGTTTCATCTTTCAAGTGACCTTCATGAGTCATGAATCGAGACATACCGTTATCCTAGTTTGGGAAGGTTGGAGTTGCTTACCGAGTGACTGACGACAGTTGGAGCTCGCCGTCATCAATAAGCAATGTTTTGATTGTGCTTGATATCAGTATACGTTTTGACATTTCTTATCGCTTCCAATAAATGTCATTACGAATAATAAGTTCCGTATGCCTTATCAACTTACTTTGGTGTTATGGCATGCTAGCCTTTTAATTTTTGTCTTTTGTTTTGATAACCCGAATGTAGTAAGGCACACTAGTTTGAGTTTTGATGAATTCCTTTTTTCATTTGACTACGTTAGTTTACAATTATTTGCTTCAAGTATTCAGGCGTTCATATTCAAACGCATTTGACATTAATCTAGCTTTGAAAATAAAAGCAAAATACACCAAAAAAAAAAAAAAAAAAAAAAAAAAAAAAAGGAAAGGAAAAGGGAAAGAAGAGAAAAGATTGAAATGGGGCCTAACAGTGCAATCATCCAATTGTCTTAGTTAGTTGGATGTTTTAAAGACGTTATTGCCAAATGATAGAACTTCAGAATTAAGAGCTCTTTTAATTTTATTTTCCGCAATGTGTGGAAAAAATAATCTAGTTCAGCCGTCTTCAACACATCGGCATTGTCGTTTGCTTCAATACTCGAATTACCTCTACGCAACTAATTTTATATCATAATCTTTGCCTACATTTAGGAAAATCATTAAATAACCACACTTTTTTATGTTATTGTAGTTAAGTGAGGTGAATAGTTATAAGGACGCGACAATTTCGTGACTAACTATTCCCGTATCTTTATTGAGAAGACAGTATTAATTTCACTCATAATAATGAATGGGTTATACGGTCTGATCAAGTTTCATATATAGTTTCCTTCTCACGCCCATTTATCCTGAATTCGCCAAACTACTGCGTATTCATTCATATTCAGCAAATAAGTCAGTGACATTTAATATACCTATTCTCGTTCAACAAAGTAACAAACCTAACATATCATGGCTTCGCATTTTGTTTTAAATCTAGAGTGTCCTCGTATTAGAGAACAGCCCACGGGAAAAGTGCTCTTAAGTGTGGACTAAAACACGCCCGGAAACCCAATGGTATTTAATACCCCAATATCTCATGAAATCTCAGCTGAAGAAAACATTAGCAATACACGCGTCAGGAACAACTTGGAAAATCGAATGTCATGTGGACTTGAATGGTTGGCGAGGTTCATAGATAATATCTTGGATTAATAACAGGAAGGCCCTTAAAATCTACCGGTTATTCTACATCCTCATAATATGTATTGTTTTCTGCTGGGAAGTCGTATGAGTATGGATGTCATTAATGATAAGCATTTTGCCCTGAAGCAGGATTTTAAAAATAGCCCATACTCAAAAAGATATCTGCGTTAGAATAGAAGCTAGCAAATATCACGGCAAACAAGATAGAAGTATTTCTAAAAACCGTGACACATTTCTGGAATTGTGGTGATGTTAATTGATCAAATCAAACGGCCCATCACTCACTCAATCAGCAAAAATATGATGCACTAAGTAGTCGGCTACTTTAACTATCTTCACAGCCCTCTCAATCGATGTACTATAGGCAAGAACTTTTAGCGGTTCTTTCACGGTATACCACTTTTAGAATAGTGATGTGCAAACAACTATTAAGCAAGTCAAATGATTTTGTAAGACATTAATCCCCCAAACATGCATTTTGTCTTACTTTGTTTACTTCACCACGATCCTTTATTGACTGGAAAATGTTCTTTTGTCATCTCAACTAATTATGATTCCACGTCCAATGGCACAAATCTTTTACCTATATTAGTCTCTGAGTACATACAATGTTCGTCACTGAAACAACCACTTTTTACCTTTCAAAGTGCCTAATCAGCTAGCTATTAAAGTTGCCGCGTTACTAATAAAGTTTTCTCGTTTTACAGACTGTGGATATTTTAAGAGCGTACTCGACATGAATGAATTGCCTTCTTACGAGAAACATAAGAAACATAAATCACACGATAGACGAGGGTCCAGAAGTTTTAACGTGGGCATTACGCTTTTGCTGTTCATAATTTAATCCGCTTTAAAGGTGCAGTGGTTTAGAAAACAGTGAATTCCTTCACGAGTTAAGCTAAATAAACACTATACTGGCTTCCTTTCGTAATCATAAAAAGGGGACTATAGTCACTTTTGTTTTTAATGAAAAAAGTAATATAATCTTAACATGAAATATATGTACTTGGTCGTACCCGCTAAAAAATAAGGAATAAACTTTATGAAGTAGAATACGATAATTACTGGAGTAATCTGTACTTACCAGTGTGGAGTTCCCTTGTCTTGTATACCACAAATATAACCAGCGAGTTGCCAATGGTTGCAATGAGAAAGATGATGATATAGATAGCAAGTCTTATAACTCTCATTCCCAATGGCTCTAGTACAACAGGAGGCGCCGCTGTAGCGTTGACCATGGCTCCATCCATGTTGGTTTTTACTCAGTAATCTACACTGTGTACGTATTGTACTCAACACAGTGTCTTTTTGTGCCTTCTTTTCGTCAATAAAGTCTAAGCAGTTTTCTTCTTACGATTTTAGACCAACCTCAGTGAAATTCCACGATGATTTACTTTGCCTACAATCAAATTGACAGGTAAACTCACTACAAAGGTAATTTACTGCTTCTTCTGTCTTCTAGCGTCTTATTGAAATCCTATCTCCGTTTACAAAGCAAACACACAGAATGAGCGAACCTTTACTATCGAGTTACGTAGGCAAATAGTTTTTTCGGTATTTGGTGGCATAGAGGCCAGACGTCACTTATGTATGGGGGCAAAGACAGCCACGCGTCGTATATTGAGTGTCATATGGAAAGGGATGCCTCACTAGATTACTGAGCTAGCAACGGCTTGGTCACCCCTACATTTTGGAAGACATTAGCCCAAGGGATTGTTTTTTTAAATTTATACCGCAGCCATTGATTTTTAAACAATAGGAATTATCATGAAAGTAATTTAGACTGGCTCTTATTACTAAATTTTGTTTTCTAGGGCTATCAATGCCACAATCTTTTTAATCCTCTATCAGTGTAAGTGTTAGGCTCTTAGCAAGAACACTAGCCGGGTGATTCGTGTACTTGTTATTAAAGGTGTTTGAAATGTTAAGAAAAACAGGATATTAAATCATCAGTATCTGTCTGATTACCGAGACATTTAAGCCGCCACTAAACCAGACCCGAATAAAGTCCATTTCTTTTTCAGTATCTCGATAATCTTATATATAATAGGATTCCTATATTAGAAATGACATTGCCGTCCGATTCGCCTCTCAAAATAAAGAAATAAAGATTACATTTTCTAATAACTTAATAACTCTAATATTTATAACATATATATATATATATATATATATATATTTATATATATTTATAACATGTTTATAACATATAACATATATAAAAATTCTGCAAAAAGCATGGACCACGGGCTTTTCGTCTGAATATACTGGTTACATCATCCTTTTGTTCTTATGCGCTTTATATACTAGTTGTATGGCTATTCATTCTTTACTTTTTTACTTTTTATCCTGTATATATCTTTATTTTTCTGAAGAAAGCCGATGGCCGAAACGTTAAATACATTTTTTTGGAAAAGTTAGAAGTTGCCTGTTTTCTCTTTTTACTTTATGAAGAGAACAGACTGTTGAATTCTTTGAAATCCTTCTACTGGAAGTTCATCGTTGATCTACCATCTATATTCAAGTTTATGTATTATAGCCGAATCACTAAAACTTTGACACTTGAACGATATATATACATATCCCCCTTTCTTCTATTGTCTTACCTGGATTTTCAAGGAAAGACAATAGGAAAAAGGGGATAAATATATATGTATATATATCGCTAAATTGTCAAAGTTTTAGCAATTTGGTGTATATAGAAACATTGTAGTATACATTTATACATATATCTAATTTATTCAGTATATTTAATGATATGGAAAACAGAAAAATCGCTTTATTTCTTGTTTGTTTCATTCAATGACTGTCAAAATATTTTTTTCTTGTCTATTAGATCGTACAGATTATAAATCAGTTGGTTTTAAGCGTTGAAAATGGTTATTTTACATTATGCATCTTATTAGCTATTTGTATAAATGTTCATACATTCATACACTCATACATATACACACATACATACATACAAACATGCATACATATAGTAAATGGATATAAATATAACTATATAATAAAATATCAAGCTAAAAACATACTTCAAATGTAAAATATAGATTTAAAATATGCACTGTATAAATATTTCTTGATATGGCTAATCACTAAATGCCGTTATTTGAAAAAGGTCAGTTTTTACATGTTTCTTAAAAGCTGTGGCCGACTCAATAGATTAAGAATTCAGCATTAAGAAAGTCCATTGATTTGGCTGTCGCACATTATTGTATATGTTATAAAGTGCACACGCCCTAATAGTGCATAAATTAAATTCGATCAAATGGTTCGATGAAATGTTTTATCTTCCTCAAACTCTAAAAGCTCCGAAACAAAATCGGTGAACCCTATTTTTTATTACGTATATTGTATATATATACTTTTATACTCTTGGTAGAAACTTTAAATAAAATTTTATTAAGAGGAAATTTTTTTTCAATAATGAGCAAATGGCAAAAAGCGCCAAAAACTAGACTTTCGTATGAGTTTTGATATACAATTTTCGTTTTGGGTTAACACTCAGAACCTTTTTAAACAGTTAGAAACTGATGTGCTATGATAAAATGCCTGTTTGAAGCAATATTTTCAATTGTGCAAAGATGTTGTTGCATTTGTGTTATAATGCTGCTTTGTCAGGCTTTTTTATAGAAAATATATGGGAAATAAGCAAATGAAGGCCTAAACCTCATTTTCGAATAAAATTTTTGCTTTGGGTTAACACTTTGATTCCACTTTCATCGGTCATCTCCACTTTCAAACAAGTTAAATTTTCTGAATAACAAGATTTTAGCCTTGTACAACAGCCTTTCTTCAAGATAATACTTTTTGGCGCTCACTGCTTGAACACGAAAAGAATTCTCTCTTAAACAAATTTACGAGAGATCTAGAAACTTATATGATGACGAAAACTGAAGCACATTTTGTAGTAAATCGTACTATTACTGTACGCTAAAGCTTCTCATGTTAGGATTACTCATCTGGTCTATTAATCCAGTAGGTTTTACACGAGTTGTTCCACGAATATTCTGATTTTCCTTTCTGGCAAGCGAATAAATCTGCATGATAGGTTTTCAAAAATTATGATGTAAATAAAGCGCATTTTATATCAAAATTTGCTGCTCTTTCATGACTTATTATGCGTAATTTATAGGAAAGAGCATTTTACCTCTAAATGATGGTCCATTAGCAGGGGATGTGACAGCTACTGCTAAACTAAGTTTTTAAGTGAGTGACCGCCCCCAATTTTTTCATTTGCTTATTTTATTGTGGTATGATAAAAGTTTAAAAAAGACACCTGACGAGGGTTTCTTTTCTCGTGTTACACGCGACAATTTTCAGCGTCAATTGTTTGCGATACGCGTTGCCAACTGTTAATACATGTTACACGAGCCGTTTTTTCGCGCATCATTGTAACGAAGTGAACGTGTTACACGCGACAATTTTTCGCGATTTTGTTCAAATTGAAACACTTCCTCGACCTCTTTTAAAGCTTGTTTTTTTACGTCTTTTGTTTGCTTGTCATGTGGAGACCACAGACAAGGCTTTGCTTTGATGAACGATATAAACGTCAGACGTGCTGCATCATCTAAGCGGCTTTGGTCAACTAACAATTCATCAACATCTCTCAAATTTTTGTCTTCTTCAATTAACGCCGCCATCTTGTTTGTTGACATCAGCCCGGTACTTGAACTGCATTCTGGGTAGGTATTGCGCGGAATATTGTCGACGAACCTGTTACACGCATCAGCTTGCTGAAAATTCGTCATTTCGCGTTGCGAGATTTTGAAGGAGAATCAAAAACTTGCAACGTGTTGCCGTATCCGAAAATCTACGCGCGCGGGTGTGTTAAACGCATCAATTTTTTGCGCAACGGCGTATCGCGAAAAATCGACGCGAAAAATCGTCGCGTGTAACATCACCTTTATGCCCATGAGAGTCTTTTTTAAGCGAGAGAGGGAGAGTACAAACCCATAAATCCACAATCTTCAATTTAAACACTAGTCTTTATAATCAGAAAGATCGCTTGCCTGAACACTAATAAGGAGGACATTATTGGGTCTGTGCACGTGATGGATAGGGTCAGGTTTGTATTGTTTCCAAGATGGCATCTATTTTGTCTCATAAAACAGCCCAAGGATGAGGACGAGGAGGCTTGTAAAGCAAAGCAATCCTCACTAGTACTTCCAGGAGAACTCGAAACTGACTGTAAAGAGATCTTTTGAAAATAAACAAATCGAAGCCAGAGAAAAACTGCATTTAAAAGTAGCAATCACGGCACGTAGCCGTCTTTTACCAAAAAACCGAAGGTACAGTACTCCAAGAACTACAGATGATCCAACTAAGTGCTTGCCAACAACCTTAACACACACCCAAACATATGTAGATTTCCATGGAAAACAAAAACGCTTCTAGTTGTGCAGAAAGAATGTTGTCGCGCCTCCTACGGGTGCAGAGATTATAAGTTCTTCAAGTTAACAACAGGGTGCTTGAGGAACATTAGTATGGCTTGGATAAACTACAAGATCAAACCCTAGATAATCTTCCTCACAGCCGGATAAACGGATGTCTTTTGAATATTCAAAATATCGCCAACATTTATATACCGCTTGCAAATAACGATAAGAAATTTAAAACATGACCAGGAGTAATGGAATACCACTTGAAATCCTCAGTTGAAATTAACTGTTGAGCCAATCAACCAATTACAATGTTTTAATTTTTCAGTCTTTCTATTTCCATTCTAAAGTTAACCTGAAGCTTATCATTTTCTTTCTCCTGTACCATATGATCCGCTAGAACCTTTTCTTGCATCAAGCCTCAAGCATCGAAGCTAACGGGCCTTTTATATATATATAATTATTATTACCGGCCGTAGATAAAAAAGCGTAAACCTTAAAGCGAAGTTAGTCGATGAACTAAACATTTCGTGATTGAAAACCAACAATGACTTTACAGCGGTTTTGATAAAACATTATTGCGCGTGCAATCGAATAAATGTGGCGATAAGAGCTTTCGCACTGGACTGAATGAACAACACATGACGTCAGTCACTATCATGAAACACTTCAAGAAAAAAGATCAGTAAAAACGTATCAGGCAATGCATGTTTAAGAATCGGTAAAAAAAAGACTATTATTATTGTCCTCATATGCATGCTATCTAACAATTATCATTCGACGTCAAGTTTGAATTTTTAGATTCACTGTTCTACCCATGAATTATGAAACCAAAATGTATAGGTGTGGGGTAGGAAGAATCAAATTGAAGTATGTGCATGATTCAAACCTAGTACCCCGGTATGGAGAGTTGCATCATTGTATGAGCTAAACCAGGGAGGAATACCTTACTTGGCAACCAAAGTTGAGAATTATAAACTCGAGCGACTTTATTCGTCTATTTAAATTTAAAAAAAAAAACACCTAAAAGTTGTTTGACATTTGTTTTACTTGACTACCACTTGAGAAATAAACTTAAGCGACTTTCTTTGACTCTGAGTTGACCGGGATTAAAGTTTCAATGAACAAAGACAGGAATCACAGAAAGATAATGGAAAGTCTTGTAGTTTCATCAATATCAGCGAATCAGCAAGATTTGTACATGCAGGGGGAAAATAACCAGGGGAGATCTCTCAATAAATCCTTGTTCCATCAGATTGCTAGCTAGTCTAAAAATAATGCGCTGATTGGTTGGTGGGTATGACGATACCTTTGTCAGATGCTGAATCCTTTTTTTCATAGCGGCTTTAATAAATTCAGGCTATAAATTAATTAGTTTAATTAGTTAAAAAAAAAAGAGTAAAGCTTCTGATTGAAAATATATGGATTCAACACAACAAAACTTAAGTATGAAAGGACCAAATTCAATTCAAAACTTGAAAAAGTTTAAGAGAACTTCAAAAAGTTCTCTGCTAGCTTTTTCTAGTCTCGACATCTTCGCCAAAAAAAAAAAAAAAAAAAAAAAAAAAAAAAAAAGAAAGGAAAAGAAAAGAAAAGATAGGAGCCTGAAATGCAATTTTTATTTCTATTTTAGACTTGATAAACCTAGCAAGGGCAAAGAATATTTACCAAGATCAAAGCCGGAGATCAAGTACTGAAGAATGAAATCGTTGAAAGTTGAAAGTTAGGATATTCTAAAGAGTATGATTAACCTACAGACAAATATTTTATATTTAAATTTCAACTTTATTAAAATATTAAAAAAAAAAAAAACCAAAAAAAAAAACAAAAAAAAAAAAAAACAAAAAAAAACCAAACTTGGCAAAGTCCTTGCACTGATAATCGAATAAGTCAAATCAAATTTCATATGATAAACGATGTAATGAAGAACAAAGCCACCAACCAATCAGCGCGCGAGTTATTCCTCCTGGTGATGTATGTTATGAAAACCAACGGGAGTACACGATAGGCCATTTCATTAAACTATCATTACTGGTAAAGATTGCAGAACTGATTGAAGAGCCACTTTAGAGAGAAACATTGCAGTCGATGTCATATTTGAGGACTTCTGCAAATAATTTACTGAAATGTCTCACCATTTACTCTTGAATAAACTACGAAGACTTGGTCAGTACTGGCTACGTCTAGGTATGATATCCAACTACCGGACATGCAATAAAACAGAATACGGTGTTCAACGGTTGCCTATCTACCACACTTTCTCTGCTTCCTGTCTCTTTTGGCTTCCCTGTACCGGGAAAGGGGGGGGGGAGTCGTATTAGAAAAGGGCGACGCAATAAAAAGCGTTGACGCGGTGCGTTGCAAGATGAAAACGGAGTCGTTCTAAAAACTCATTGGTGTCAGCTCAGTGTGGACGTGGTCTAATGTTTGAGAAATATTTATCAAACCCAGTGAATGACTCATCATTTAAAATCAAATTTCTGCACAAAATCCAAAAAGCCGCCCACGTCATTTGTTTAGCTTTCCGATCCGCTGCCGTTTGATGTTTTCAAATGGGGCACGGTCTATGCACGTGATGGATGCGGTAGATCTAATAGGATAGATGACAATATAATACTGAAGAACCAATAACTTTGATTGTAGATGGTGACAAGTTAACCATTAGATTTGGTTAAGGGTGTTTAGTTCGGAAGATGAATAACGCGCTAATAGATAAATGTTGAGTTTCTATTTCTGTTTCATGTATCGCTTATGTTTGATAATGATCATTAGAAATAGATAAATCATTCATAACAGAGAAAATTCATTCAGTTTTAGGACGGCAAAAATGAAAATAACATTTGCAAAAAGATATCTGCGTTACTATCGGCGCAAGTTCAGTATCCATGTGATAAATTATGCAAACTTTACATACTCTTATTAAAAGGGGTAAAAGGGATAACATTTTCCCATCATTTTGTGTGTGTGTGTGTGTGCTTCGTTTCAGTAAGATATGCTGCTTTGTGGTTTCTTTGAATTAAGAAGACTGACAAATTTGCGGCAATGAATCAAAAAATAAATCAAAAAATAAATCAAAAATAACAATATGCAGTTTCTATGCTGCATGATAGAAATCGCTCTGTGTTATTTCTTATAATACTGAAATAATAATAATAATAATAATAATACTGAATAATAATACTTTAAACATTCTGCTTTGTTAAAAATAAAAAAATAAAAACTAGATTCCTCAAAAACGACTTTAAAAATAATTACTACAAACAATAAGTGACTGTTTTTTTCAGATTGTACTAGTGTACTTCTTGGGTAAGCTCGTGGTTCAGCTCGATTTCAAAATCAAAACCATAGTTCCCATTTCAATTATACGTGGAGTTTAATTGTTTTTTGTTCTCAAAAAATCATGATACCATAACAGCGTATAAAATATTATTTGGAAGACATTTTATTAATACAACTTACCTTGAAGTTTGCTGGAGATTGATCGGAGTCGCCCTTGGCAATCTAGTATTTAGTCGGTAGCAGGAGCTTATTTCTAATGTAAAAAGGTATAACATTTACGACCGAATAAATAGGAGCTCAGTTTAAACTGTCACCATGATCGTCATTTCAAAAGCATAACCGGCTGTCATTCTGTCAGTAGTTTCCCGGTCAAACTAAAATAATTAAGAAAATTAGGGCTTTTTTTTTTTTCCAAAATGTCTCCTTATCAATAAAGGAAACATCATTTCATTGCAGCGATAAAATTAGGAAATTGTTAGTGAAATCTTCTCACCCTATAAAACTAAGAAAAAATATAAGTAAAAAAGAAAAAAAAATATGTTTTTTAATTAAATTGTAACTAGTCCAATTTCCTAAATGGCAAGATTTATCACACAACATTGGTCGTCGTCATCTCTTTTTCAGTCATTTATTAGATAGTTTTCTGTACAAGGTATTTATTCCTATTTGCTCACTAAACTTCCATGTAAAACAGACGGCTTTTTTGGTGAAACAATCAAAGTACTGCCACGATCGAGTCAATAGAAGGGAAACCAAATTGTTCTATCTTTTCGCCTTCTTATAATCATCTACTTATTGACTGACGACGTTCTTGTTAGCCTATGATGGCCGGTTAAAACTGCTTCAGCCACTGCTCAACATCATATTATTATGGCTGCTTTAGACAAATATCCAGATATGCGTTCATATATGAAGATAACATATTTTTTCTCGAGATAATTATGATTTCTGGACTGAAATTGATGTGCCTTCCAAAAATAGTTTCTATACAATATAATAAACTAATCTTCATCTAACTTACTTCACTTAAAAGTTTGACATTATATGTTTTATTTCAATATTCTGAGACTATTAGAATTAATGAGAATATTAGTGGAATTGAATCATGCCTATATGTGGGTTTTGTATTTGCAACGACAATATATCACCTAAATATGCTTCGAAGCCTTTCTTTTCTATTCTACATTTTAAAAGATATATTGATCTATTGCCATAATATTTAATGTCACGGGAAAAGATAAAGGACTCACCGTATTAATTACTTGTAACAGTCTGTATTGTTCATATTGAAGTATGAATACCAAATCACAGCTGATAAATAGCTAATAAATCAGTAAGGCCTGCAATCTGAACCAAAACCAAACATATGTCTTAAATCTGAATTTTACTTTCAAATGGCTAAATTTATTTCAAAACCTAGGTATTCACAGCACGATGGTATCTAGGAATCAATTGCCATGTATACTTACTGGGGGCGTTCTAAATAAATCTGGTTTCGCACTTATAAAGAAAATATTCTTAAAAAAAAAAAGAATCAGGGGCGGATCCAGGATATGATAATGATTATTTTCTGCAGGCGAGCATGGTTGCACAGGTCCCACACACGGCGTATAGGGAAAAAAAAGCGAGCGAAATGTGTTCGGCACCCCTGTTTTAATGAAACTCGCGATGCTGTTGGTGTTGTCATGAAAATAATAATAATAATAATAATAATAATAATAATAATAATAATAATAATAATAATAAAACATTCCCGATATTGTCTACAGCGTAAACAAGAACATACGCCAACAACTACTACCAACAAAGACATACCAACAAAGCAAAGCACAGATGACCATCACAGACACCAAATGCAGAATGTGCCATATGGCTACAGAATCAACAACACATGTACTAAGTGGCTGCTCAAAGATCGCCCAAAGCCTTTACACAGCCAGACACGACAGAATGCTGAGACCGATATACCACTGTTTGCTGGAAAAGTACAACTTTCAGGAAAGCGACAATGGAAAGCCATGGTACCAACAAAGTCTACCATCAGCAGTACTTCAAAATGAAAAGGCAAAAATATACTGGAATGTACCCTTTCAACTTGAGAAAGCTCCAGAAAACAGTGCCAATAAACCCGACATAGTTGTACAAGATAAAGAAACTAATGCTTGGACACTATTTGAAGGCACAGTTTGTCAAGTTGGTAAGATTGCGGAGAGAACTGTTGAAAAACAAGAAAAATACACGGAACTACGTGCAGGCATCAAAAAAGAGTGCAAAAGCTCAAGTGTAAATCAGATTAACATAGTGTTTGACTTTCTCGCAGGACATCACGAACAGCTAAGAAAAGACCTAAGAATAATTACAAATACAGACAGGGAAGTGAACTTTCTTATAGAACGATGTCAGAAATGGATTTTAAGCCAGAACGTTAATATAGTCAAGAAGTTCTATGAATATGCATAAGCTGAAGAAAGGATTGAAAAAAAATGATGAACTTAACCAGCCTAGACTTAGTCCGCTGGTCAATGAAAACATGATATATACAGACAAATAAAACTTGCCATAATAATAATAATAATAATAATAATAATAATAATATTGATGATGATGATGATGATGATGATGATGATGATGATGATGATGATAATAAAAAATCACGATGGCTCTAATAGGGGGGGGGGGGGGGGGGTTGCAACCCCCAAAACCGACCCCTAGATCCGCCACTGAGAATCTATCTGTACTACCACGATTCAATTGCCATCCTAACAAAATAATCTTAAATATAATAACAATATTCATGAATAATGCTCCAGTACACATTTGCATATCAAACGAACTGACGTTTGTTTACGCAATTTTCCTATCATAGTATCTCATTCATTCACACAACAGAATCAAAAACAAAAGACCAAGAAGGAACAGTCTTGAAAAAAATAAATAAATAAATTGAAATTAAAAAAGTAGCGCCTTGAGTAACTGTGAAGTGTATAACGTCAGTGATAAAAAAGTAATATATCCAAAAATAAGGCATTAGAGAAGCGAGAGATGTTACCCTAATGTTTTTTGTGTGTGCAAAATTTAAGCTCTCGTAACCAAAGTGTGAGTTGATTTCTTTCCTTCTTGAAATTCGATTTTTGCTGCACAACCAAAATTAAGATAATTGCGTTAACATTACATTAGTATGATTTTTAAAAACTAATTTGTAAAATCTTTATTATAGTCAGGTTGCATTACTGTCATGACTAAGCAAATATAGATGGAACTTCAGGATAGTCTGCAATTAATTAATTTCACGTTAAATATGGGATGACAATAAAAAGAAACCCAGAAAAGGAGCGAGATCGCTATGGATGCTGAAAGAAGGTTTGTTAGGTAGGTTTGTGATCAATACTGCTTGTTTATAATGCGTACTGTAGTATTGTTTACTAACCGACCTATTCTAACAGTTTTATAAACGTTCTAACATGAATAAATCAAGATAAGGCTGGCTTTTTTTTAGATAAATATTAATAAAATATAAAAATAATAATGGGGATTAACAGTGGTTTCACCATGTGGCACTTTTGAATCTTCCACTGGATTCCAAAAGACCCTTACAGTTTGGGGTAATATTTTCCCATTTCAGACCACGTGTCATTCCCTTATGAATAGGAGCCATGTTCATGTGTCTTCTCAAGCGCAACTGTTAAACAAAGAAGTAATACTCAAGGGAATTACACATGGTCTAAAATGCAAAAACATATAATAAACGACCAAGCTGAATTGGTCTATATGACAATTAAGACCCATAGCCTGAATGGAGGCGAGAGGACTAATCGTTTTAGTATATCCCTACTAATCGGTAAAAGAATGAATACCTTGTTTTGGTTTTCAAAACCGCTGCTTTTCGCCTCCATTGGTCTATCACCGAGGGCCACGTGTTAGATAATTCTCTAGGTTATTTGTGTCGCCCTCCTTAAATAAAGTTTATTGCATTGTATCACTTAGGGAAGGTGATAGACTGCCAACAATAGCGCAACCGATTTTACTCAAATGCGACACCGAGTCCGGGATTTGAACCCGCATCTTATTGGTTAGAGAAGAGTGCTCTCACTGCTACGCCACTCGTGCTCTTTACTTTTGGCACGGATCTTTTCGTCACTGTTATTTGTGTTTGTAGCTAGCCTTACAGTTAATTCAGTAGGATTTCAGCCAGACAATACCCTATCATTATTCAATTAGCCATTAGAATTTTAAAAATAATTTGCTCGCAGTACTTCACTTTAAATGTGGGCGTTTCGCGAGCCTTTTAATGCTTCTTAATGTCTAGTTTAGTAAAGATAAATTCCAAGTGCTGGAAAGCTTTTAGGTTTTTGATGTAATAGGCCATTAAGGAATTGTTGATGGTTATCGTAGCCTTCTGCCCCATCATTAAAGTATTCACAATCCCTTTCCATTTTCATATCGTTATCTTAAACGTGCAGAATCTTAAGAGAAAACTGAGAAATGATCCAAATGTTTCCACCGACGTGGGCTTGTGATTCACCCCCCGCCCCGCGCTATTTGCTATCTATTAGTAGAGGAAAATAATGGCCTCACGTGAGATTTGTTACAATGCTGATTATTATTATTATATCTAAACAGGGAGACCATTCTCCAAAGGAGTTTTGCAATGGACAAAGACGACAATAACTAACAGAAAACCTCTTTAAAGAAATCATCAATGACAATGACCACAAACTTTCTATGCTTTTACCAAACAAAGTTTCTAGCAACTATAATCTGAGAAACAAACATACTTTCCAGCTGAAGTACAAGACAAATCGTTGCAAAAACAGCTTTATTAATGCTAATAAGCGCGAACTTTTACTTCTAATGAACTTTTAAACATGTAATATTTAAATTTATCATATAATTATCCATAAAATACCTATATTTATCCTTTTCGAAAAACTGATATTTTCACATGTAAAAATAACATGTTATTTTCACATGTGAAAATATCGTTACCATGTGTATTCAAGCTATTTGTTTATGAATAAAAACTTGTTATAATAATAAAAAGCTTGTTAAGTTGATTTTATGGATAATTATATGATAAACAGGATATTACATGGCCGCTTGGAGATACGAAATTTATTTTCTCGTGTTGAAAATCTCTCACTCGTTCGCTGCGCTCACTTGTGAGAGATCTTTTCGTAAATTTCGTATCTCCGCGCGCCCATGTAATATCCTCTATTTTCTAGATTTTATAATTTCCAAATTTTATTAATATATTTTATTGTCTTGTCTTGACATATGATTTTCAAAATAATTGTGTTTTGTACATTTATACATAATACATATTTAATTTTTTTGTAAGCTATGACGTATTTCAGCCCTTAGGCTGAAAAGGTTTTATTGAGCAATAAAGTATCTATCTATGGGTCCTGTCCTGCGGAGCTAAATTCTATAATCTCGAAACTTATTTACAAAAAAAATATATATAAAAGATAATTACAATAAATTATCAAGCAAATAAAATGATTTCTTAGGAAAAGAAACGCATTCCGGAATTATAGTCCAATATTAGCTACTGGCATTTTTTGTATAAATCATATATTTTACTAACTGAAAGCTCATACTAAAATCATGGCTTCTAAAAAATGTTTTCTCAACAAAAGATAAATCATAAGTATTTTCTACAAGCAAAAGAGCCTGAGGAATGAATGTATCAATGGTTCTGAAGTGCTAAAGAAATGGCATTAATTGTACAATTTAAAGAGTGCCCGATTGCATCAGGAGAGGGGCTTTCCTCACGTTAGCCCAAGCACATCTTAGCAATAGATTTTACTGATTATTAATTACAAATTGCCAAATAAGAAAAAGGAGTTAACAAAAAGAAACGAAACTAACGAATAAATTGTTTGATATTCCTGTTTCCCTTTTATTTATGTAGCAAATAATTTATTATGAGGAACTAAGAAACATATTATCTATAAGAATGATAACATAAATGTGATATGATGATATGATTTTTGTGATAATTTTGATGGTGGTGGTGGTGGTGGTGGTAGTGGTGGTAGTGGTGGTAGTGGTTGTAGTGGTGATGATGATGATGTTGGTAATATGGATGATGATGATGTTGGTAATGATGATGATGATGATGATGATGGTGGTGATGATGATGATGGTGGTGGTAGTGGTGGTGGTGGTGATGATGGTGGTGATGACGTTGATGGTGGTGGTGGTAGTGATGGTGATGATGATGGTGGTGGTAGTTGTGGTGATGGTGATGATGATGACGATGTTGGTGATGATGATCATGATGGTGGTGGTGGTGGTAGTGCTGGTGATGATGATGATGATGGTAGTGGTAGTGGTGGTGGTGGTGATGATGAGGGTGATGATGGTGGTGGTAGTGGTGATGATGATGGTGGCGATGATAATGGTGATGATGAGGGTAGTGGTGATAATGGTAATGATGGTATTGTTGGTGATCATGATGACGACGATCTGGTGGTTATGGTTATGGTTCAGTATTGTAATTAGTTTGATTCTAAAACTTCGAATATTCATACATCTTTTTCTATTCGTATTACATCTTGTTAATATTCTAATAATGCAATTCTTACACGACGGAAATTTTAGTAGGAATTCGATATGACGTATTAAGATATTTCAAAGAATAGATTATAAATTTTACCTGTCTTTGTATTTTTTTTAGGTTATTGTCGTGTAGAACTGGAACGCAAAACGAGCAAAGAAAAACACTCACTTGGGCTAATAGAGACATGCTCCACTTTGTATTCCAAAGCAATACCGATTTAGGAAAAGGTTGGGCGAAACAAAGGTTAAGAACTGTCAATATAAAAGGTGCCGACGTCGTTCTTTTTAAGTAAACAGTCGTGGGTATACAATCATAAGTAATTATTAAAGAGCAAATTACTGCACATTTGTCAGCAGTACGAGAAGTATTGGCGTCAGAAAAGAGGATTAAAAGTACGATGATGTACATAGGTCTGTGTCCTCTTCAACACGTGCCATAGATACATCAGTGTTAATTACAGCATCACTCAAAAGTACTAACAAAAAGGCGCTCACTAAAAGCGGTGGGATTATTAATATCAGCCACTTTGTGGTTTTTGACTGGGAAAACACAAACATTAATGACACTATGTTTTTAGAAGTGAAATAAATTATCAGTCTGGTTTTTTTATGGTTTCTAAATTTTTATTATTCATAGTGACAAACATTTTAACGCGAAAGCTCTAAAAGTGTTCGAAATAAACGAGTCACAAGTAGGTCAGCTCAGTACTTACTTAAAGTATAGTAAATGGAGCTGAATGGTTTGGAAACTCCATAGAACAAAGCTATTGTTTTGCGTTTGATGTTGAACCGTACCATCACGTGATACTGACCGTGAAAAATGAACCAAGCAAGTATGGCTAAAAATACTCATTTCCTTATTATTTTCATGTATGAACATTTTGCCAGTGAAAACGTTTTCTTTTTTCAAATTCGATGACCACAAAATGTGCGAATAAATATTTCCGCGCAGATAGATTTAAGTTACTAGATGATAAATAAAAAAGCATGAAAAAAGGGTGATTTCATTTTCAAAGAAACAATTAATCTTAATCACATATGATTTATTAACAAATAATGACTATCTTTAGATGCTTTTTTTAGGGAAAGAATCTCCAATATTCCCGAATACTATGAAAAAACGGAGCAACTTTTCCTTCTCTGTGCACGGTCAACGTCATACAACAATGGATAAAGTCGAACAAAAACATAGAACAATAGGTTTCCCAACCATTCCACTCCATTAACTATGCTCAAATATAAGGACTTTCTTTCGTAGTGCCCGAAAGTTTGTTGTTTTGTTCTACGTACTCATTATTTGAGACCCAAAGCCTGTTCATAGTATCATTCATAATCCCTCTAGGCCAAAACCTTTGTCATAAAGAGAGTTTGTTCAGACCCTTTTTGGCTAAACCTTTGCCGTTGAGAGGGGACCTGACGACTGTTTTATTGGTTTTACTTCATGTATGTGTTATGGCTCTCGGTATGAGCTTCGGTATCTTTATCCTACTCTCTGTGTTGAACTGTTTACATGAGCTGTATTCATAATAATTCTACGACAGGTGTCAATCTCTACTCAATGTGATAATATCGTTAAATCATGATTGGCTAAAAGAATAAGTAAATTCCTAAGTGTGATATTCTATAATGACGAGTAATGCGAGTGAAGTCTTGAAATTTTGCATAGCTTAAACTAAAGCTAATATATGAATATTTTGTAAATGTATAGAAAAGGTTACAAGGAAGATTTTTATGAGCAAATGGATAAAAATTGTGTAGGGCGTAACCAGAGGTACAAATGGGAGGAGCTAATAGGTTTACTTGTGAATTCAATGCATTACTGAAATATTATATCGATGTTTTTTTATATAGCTAATGGACTTAGAGATTGATAATTTTTATCTTATCTTCTTGAGATTAGCAGTGGTAATTTGATAACTTAATTATGGCTTGCTAATTAATCTGTAAAAAAAATCATTTTCTCTCATAACATATGACACAAATACGTGAACCACCAAATTTAAGCACCAAAGAACCACCAAATTTAAGCTTTTGGTAGGAATAAAATGATGTACCACATAGGACGTTCCTATATACCTTTAGGCAATAGTACAGTCTTGGTAGAAATGCTAGACAGTTAACTACCCCCCCCCCTCCCCCCAGCAATGTTATAGCAGAATCTACAGAATTTACATATCCTTTTGAGATTATATGCAATTTTACCTCGGTATCGTGCCGTGCACATGATTTGGTTATATCCTGCAAATACCTAAACTTGTAAGATCAGTATAATTAGTTTTGGAAATTTTGGTGTAGTATATAGCATATTCTTATATGTTTTCCTTTCTTTCTTTCTTGTTCCCAGTCATGGGCACTAGAGTTCTTACGAATTGCTTTTTGAGAGAAAGACGAAAAAAACCCAGTAATTATTATCCGTTCCTGTATATAGATACTCATAGAGTCTGGTTGTTTAAGAAACAAAATGGACTACAAAACATATAGGATGAGATAGATCTTTTAATAAATTGTAGGCCAATGAGGTAATCTTGATTCGCTATTATTACTTCTTATAAATTACGTACCTAGACTCCTCCAGCGCCTTCCACGTTCAATGCAAATAAATTTCAAAGACGCTCATATATTCATGTTTTTGCTAGGGAATTTTTGATTTGATTTTTTTCTTAAGAAAAGACACAAAAAACAGATTGAAGGTAGTAGTATTTTCCAATTTGGTTGTGAATATACTGATAGTGTTCACTCTTCTCTGGTATTGTTTTTGTGCCATCTTTGCTTTGCATTCCGCATTTTTTTTCAAAAGAAAGCTTAAACGGTTCCTCAATAATAGTATGTTTGAAAACTTAAAACTATGGTTAAACTCATTGTGATCGGTATAACTGAAATATTATACTGGGCTTGAAGGTCGTATTTGGAATGGAGCTCCTCGTTTTGTTAATAGTTTGAAGCCACCTGATTTACTTATGTCTACGAAAAAACCTTTGACAACTTTTAAAATAATTTTATCGCACGAGGATATTTTCCTTGAAATGAATGGCTAAGGTTTTTCTCATCTGGCTAAAATTTTTGAATATGTAATTTTTTACTGACCACACCACACCACACCACACCACACCACGCTTTTTCTAATTATGTATGTATTTGAATTTATAATTATTTAGTTTATCAGTTGTTTGTGATGCGCATTTGAGTATTTATGTAGAAATTGCGCAATATAAAATAAAGTTTAAGATGGAATCGTGCCTCCAAGTGAAACATGGTAGATAGTATTGGCATCCAGCAACAACATGACAAAGAGATTCTGAAGAACCGCAATAGGAGCACTCAGAACTAGCTGATAAACCCCATTTTGCTAGATTCGGGTTGTTGATATATCGAATGGTAAAGTTGAAAATGTTCTTAGGTAGATAATAATAATAATAATAATAATAATAATAATAATAATTTAATTCTTAAAACAGCGCATGCGAAAAAGTCTCGACTCTCTTTACAAAAAGTTAAAAGTTGTGACACATAAATAAAGGTTATTATTATTATTATTATTGTTATTGTTATTATTATCATTATCATAAACTTTAGGGGCAAATTTATTCTAAAGTTCGATCAGACGACTTTGTACAGTAGTGTAAGACCTTTATTTGAGTCTTGATTTTATCTTTTTCAGAGAAGATTTTTTGCCTTACCTGATAGCTGATCTATGGCACTAAGCTATGAGCTATTTAGAGAATATTTTATACTACCGTTTCTTGTCTTGTTTTTCCTGGATCCAAGAAAAGTATTGAGACGGAAAAAAGAAAAGGAAAACACTTTGCAGTAATATGTCAGCAATTTACGTCATTGCAACAAGACATTAAAATTAGAATAGTGCTAAAATCAAACGCTCGTAAATCTTACCAGATTTCCATTTTATGTCAAGAAAATCTTATTGTTAATATATAATTACTACTAATGTTAATGTTTCCCCAATTTTTATTTTTTATTTTTCAACCAAAAATGAATTTTTATCGATTCAAAGTTACAAAAAAAAAAAAAAAAAAAAAAAACCTACAAAAAATTCATTAGACATATTAAAGTTTAAGTTTACCCTAGCTCCAGGTACTAACTTCGCTCATCAGCAGGACTCGATTATTGTTATGATATGGAATTCCACTGGGCTACGGTTTCAGGTGAATCAGCATAACAATACACTAGACTATTTAATGTCAATTTTCAACCGATAGCGTGCGTGGTAGAGTGCAAGGGATTAGCTATAAATATTGTCTGGGGCCAGCTAGTCTCTTCTCCAAATTTTTTCAAGCTAGATTATGCGTAATTCCTACACCCAAGGGCAGAAGGCCACACTATGCGAAGAGGCTTTTGTTGAAACACTCCCATACGCGGGCTCTAATAGGCTATTCATGCGGCAGCCCATTTTGTTCTTTAGTTCTCAAGTATATATGTTTAAAAAAAAGTTGTTTGAAACTTAACTATCCTATCTTCGTTTAGAATTAGGAAGCGCATAGCTTTTCAGACTCGCAGACTAGCAGACTCTAACTTACTGACACGGCTTCAAAACGAGAATTTTGTGACTAGTATAAAACACCGTAAACATTACCCAAACTTGCATGGACTATGACTTAGTAAAGCTCTTCTGGATCACTTATTATTTCTTAACAAACATAGGATAGTTTGATTCGTCAAGTTTTTTTAAATTACCAAATATTCAATTGCCGTAATCAAAGGTAGTGTAGTTTATTATAAGCCAGCGTATGTCTGGCCTTACGAACGTTCATTCCGTTTCTATCACAGTTGCTTTTCTACGGTAAAAGCGAACTTTGTGGCACAAATACACTTGCTTCAAACGAATCCCCTTTCCTCTATGAGGCTAAAAAAAAACATTTAGTTTTGATATTACATATTGCTACAAATGTAAGAAAATTACTGTGTTAACTGGAGTGTTCTTTCTTGCCTTCTGCATTCAAAACTCTGTTCATACAAAAGCTATATAGTGTTTGACCATAGCTAGAAAAACGAAAAAGTACTTTGTGTAACAAAGATATCTATCAAAATCTCGTGATTTCTCGAAGATTTGTAGTAAATTTATTAGCAAACTCGAGTATGTCTTGGGTTTTGCAGTACCGACCTTCGCTGCCGAGCGGGAAGTGTTGAAGAAGCACATTGTCTTCTAAAAATTAATATTTTGAATTTGGGAACTTATTTAACTGAATAAAAAATAACAAAGACCTTTGTTTTTCTTCTGATAAACCCCAAGATATACATTTAATGGGTTTATCCTCGCCACTGTTATTATCTTATTACTAGCGGGAACACGGGAACAATAATTAGATGAATATCTAAACTGTTTCAGTGATTTCTACCCACAATCACTTTCGGTCGAGTCGCGTAGTCGTGATTCATTAGACGAGAACGATTTTTCAATTGACTATTATCTTGCGATGTGTATTTACGCATGATAAATTGGACACAGAGAAAACCTCGGGATCATTAGTAACCACAGCGAATCAACAAGCTTTTTAAAATAAAAACTGAAATATTAAGGCAAGACTGGCTAATTCTGGGCTGGGACTTTTGGTTAACTTCGGAAAGAAAAAATCAAAATTTCGGCACCCAAGTGCAAGAGAATAGCGAAGAAATGGCAAACCTATAGCGGCAAGTGGCTGCATTAACCTACCGAGTTCGGCAGAGCATGCATGAAAACATATCCTTCCATTATTTTATTTTATTTTTTAATTTCCCGTGCGATATATAAAATCTGCTCACTTTCTTATTTTCATTTCAGTCACCTACGAATTTTAATAGAATCATCCAAGGTAAGACCAAAACCGTCAAAACTACCTGTACAAATTTGCTGCCGTTGTATTTCTCCTCACCCCAAGTGGCGGATACAGGGAGAAGCAAAGGGATGCTGTAAGCCCCCTTCAACCATATATAGTTTTATTTGATCAAAGTATAGGATTTACAGTCAATCAATCAAAGACTTTATTTAAACAGGGTGGCCCATTCAGCTACCTGGCTGATATCCAGGGGTCCCTGTAAACAATTAATGTATAATAAATAATTTACAAATGTTAGTATAGATTAGAATAAATATGAATAATTCAAACATTTTTATGACTAGTAAAATTTGATATAACTATAGTTATTAAAAATTTATCAAAATATTAGATACCTAAAAAATGCAATGCTGCCTCCGTCCCTCGCCCTATTTGCCCCATTCTTCACTTATATTCATTATCTGCGGCACAAAATTATGTAGGATAGACTATGTGCACTGGTTGAATGGAACAATGGGGTGAACTGAGTGGAATGCAATTTGGTC
This sequence comes from Actinia tenebrosa, assembly GCF_029948245.1. Lineage (NCBI taxonomy): Eukaryota > Metazoa > Cnidaria > Anthozoa > Actiniaria > Actiniidae > Actinia > Actinia tenebrosa. The sequence continues at coordinate 9,407,600 of NW_028292574.1, forward strand.
TTAAAATCAAACGCGCGATTTGTAATTGCAATTTTGATTTCAGACCACTTTATTATATCCATTTTGAAATCACGCCATTATAATGCCTGAATAAAGATTTATTGGGTAGAACCGGTTTGTAAACAGAGGAACCGGAAATGATGACTATTACATCTCATTTTGTACGCAAAAATTCAACAATAGATGTCATGTGACAAACGTTTATTGGTATTCACGGGACTTCTCCAGTCAGTACTGCTACTTGGAAAATTGATCAACTACAAATCTAAATCCTCGTAAAAGTCTTTGAGAATCAGTCAACTACATAGTTTAATCCCCATCGTCCGACTTAATAATGTAAGCCCTTCGTTTCTTCTGTGGTTGAGGATTAGACTGGGCGTCTTTTGTAAAGAAATTGAAGGTGCAACCCGTGTAATTTTGCGTTGGAATGGAAGAGCTGCCACTGGCATAGGAGCTAAACGCTGCCATGATATTGAGGACCAAAAGTTGGATGAAATGATGGAAACCAGGCTGTAAACCACGATTGAGACCCTGATGCATTTGTCAAGAAGGCGGGATGTACACCAGCTTTCAAACACGTTCATACACTGTTTTGTTGAGCGTTTAGTGTTCTTGTTTTCAGACACAGACTTCAGTTCTTCTATGTCATTATTTGAAATGAGTGGAAGTCTTGAAATATCGTAGTTTGGGGCTTCATTTGTCGTTGTTGCTGTTGTTGTTGTTGTTGTTGTTGTTTCATTTGTTTTGCTTTCGCTGGACTCGGGAGCGTGTGCAACTAGTTCAGCATTACATCAGAAAAAATCTGTTAACATTTGGTCAGCTACGATTTCAAGCTCACGCCCCCTCATGTGAGCCCATACAAATTATGTCTCAAAAACACGGTTTTTGGATCTTTTCTCAAAATAATGACTATCTAGGCAACAAACAGAAGTGGATTCAGTTAATTCAACTATTCACAGACTGTATTATATGGTTTAGATTGAATTCTATTGAAAAAAACCACCGTACTTTTTTGAGTTGAATGTGCGCTGTTGGATGTATTTTACGAGAGAAAATGCATGACATAACCGGGGTCAAGCTAGAAAATCGTCAGTCCTTGAAATAAAACAGAACCTGTCAAAAAACAGAAGTGGATTAAAAAACCCCGGCTTTCCTGAATATTTTGGTATATAATTCATAGGAATTTGTTAAAATTTAGAACCGTATTTTTGCTGATTTTATAAGCTCATACTATCTGTTGGCTATACATTCGCTATACATATGGTTTCTTAGGTTTCGTAGCCTCGAAAACACGCTACTCGAAAAAACTACTAGTTAGCAAGAAAACAGAAGATTTACGGGTCATTTAGGATGATTGGTCACGCAGTTTACTTGTGCTATATAACTTTATTTTTAAGAACAACCTTTTGCTTTGGAAAGAGAGAAAAAAGACCGAAAAGAGCAAATATTCCAAATGTATGGGCAATGTTTTCCAATGTGAAGGAAAATCGGCAATATTATTGTCAAAAGTGACACCAAAAGATGGAAATACCCCTGCCAGAAGTTTTTTAGCCTCCAGAAGGTCATTGTCATCATCAAGATACTGTAAGTATCAGAAAAGTCAGAATTTTTGCCACAAAACTTTTTCCCAATTTAACATTTTGAGTGTTTTCTCTCTTGCAATCTGATTGGTTAATTTATTTTAGTGTTTCAATCTGATTGGCTGGAAAAAGATGCGATTTAGAGTCAAAATAGTGCGATTCGTGATTAAATCGCACTGCTGAGAACCAATCAGATTGCAGGATTTGTTACTGATTTCAAAACGGATATTATAATAAAATGCGTATCTCCGCGTTCTTACATTGATGATAACTGATCAGCATGAGCATTTATTGAAGATACAGTAGCATCGATTCTTCTACACTAACCAGCCTCAATCATGAGTATTCGTCATGGTTCTCCCTACGACAATAGCACTGTAGAAATAGAAAACGCTCGCGCTTGCTGTGTGCTGTTATAAAGCACGCGGGGATAGGTAGAATACGAGAGAAGTGGTTGGAGAAGCACGACGCGTAGCGGAGTGCTTCTCGACACTTCTCGAGTGTTCTCAAAGTTCTTTTTAGTACTCGACACAGCACAGTGAGCAAGTTTTTTATTTCTTTGTTTCTTTTATAAACACAAGGGTGCGTGTGTGTTGTGTGCCCTCATAATGCACACGCTCCCAACCAATAAGAATGCGAGATTCATAACAGTTATTTTATGATAATCACCGTTGCAGCAGTTTTCCCAGAGGCCGAAATCTTGTCCCACAATGACAATTACACAGTATCTTAGGGAGTACTACAATTACTTTGAATTACTTATCTACACTGTCTACACTGCCACTGGAGCAAAGATAAATTATGTAGTGTCACGGCTATGCCAGTGATTTCGGCGATGCAGCCACACCCCAATCCCAATGTGTAATGCGTTTGTTAACCTCAATGATATCCCGGTGTACAGGCCTATGTTTCAAAAAGATAGACATGTCCCGGTACATTCATATCAAATCAATATGAAATTCAAATCCATCCAAATCCAAATCCCCTTCCTCCTATTCTCCTTGCCAAATACAACAAGGTAAACAGCGAACAGCAAACTCTAAATATTTGATTGTGATGCTGATAGGGCTTTGAATATGTACTCGTTTCTTTCCATGCGTACTCGTTTCTTTCCATGTGTACTCGTTTCTTTCCATGTGGGATGCGTTGAGTAACCAAAGGGAACTTGCATCAGTCAATTTGATGTATTTAAAATTTCTGCTATGGAAACATTGATTTTCGTATTTTTACTTTTTTATTTACTAAATAGGACCATACTTCCAGACATCGAGTGCTGAACCGTCGTATGGCAGCGCGAAGCATTTACGGCTACGCCGGAGATTTCGGCCCCGACACCGCTATCCGAAGATTTACAGACTGATCAGGAAGCTCGGCCGAAGCCTAAGGGAGAGGTTAGTCGGCCCCTAGACCGTAGATGATTTTAAAACCCCTTGCTATGAGCGCCAAACTCAACATTTTTGATTGTGACGCTGATGGCTTTGAATGCATACTCTTTACTTTCCTTGTGGGATGCGTTTAGTAACTAAACGTAACGTGCACCATAGTAAATTTGCCCCATTTCAAAGTACATCTGCTATGGAAACATGATATTAGGATTTTTACTTTTTTGTTAATAAAACTAGGGCCATACTTCAAGACATCTCTATGCTCTAGGCTTCCTGTGTTGTTACGCAATCTAGCGAACTCTAGATATCAAGCCATTAGCGGCAAGAAGGAAAGAACATCGTTGCTTACGTGCAGGTATAAAATAAAGAATGGACTTACATATTTTGATTTTAATGTTCAAATAAAAAGTGATGTAAAACAAAGAAACAACTATCATTCGATGAGAGTTGAGCAAACAGACTTTTAACTATCACGCTCTCGATGACTTTGAACCTCTACCGCCCGCCATTACTGACTCGCTCAGCAAGTTTAAAGAACATTTAAAACTTTCCATTTTTTATTCTTTTAATAATTTTAGACGTTTAGTTTTTCAATTCTATTTTTATCTCTATTCTATCATTTTAGCTCACGTGTTTGTATTTTAATTAATATCATTTGGGGGCAGGGCCGGTTTAAAAAGCTCTACAGAGGAAAAAAAGTCATGTATACATAGAAGATGAACTTTAATAAAAGGGATTATATTTATATGATGCACGTTCCGTTTACTAAACCCATCCCACATGGAAAGGAGTGCTAATGCATTCAAAGCCGTCAGCGTCAGAATAAAATATTTTGAGTTGCTGGTCATAGCAAGGGGTTAATCATCTACGGTCTAGGGGCCGACTAACCTCTCCCTTAGGCTTCGGCCGAGCTTCCTGGTCAGTCTGTAAATCTCCGGATAGCGGTGTCGGGGCCGAAATCTCCGGCGTAGCCGTAAATGCCTTGCGCTGCCATACGACGGTTCAGCACTCGATGTCTGGAAGTATGGTCCTAGTTAATTCATAAAGAAGTAAAAATCCTAAAATCATGTTTCATGGAAGATGAACTTTAATAGAAATTTGTAAAGGCGAAGAAAAATTCATGTTGAGTGCGCATACAAGAAAGTTTCCCAAGTAAACCGCAATGCCCGCGCTTTTCGTCACAATTTGCTTTGCCCCGTACCTCTAAACTACATGAAAGCATAACTCTGAATCAGTATCAGCTTGTCTCTTTATTTTATAGATTTGTACAGTCTTCGCCGGGTAAATATAAATACATTCTTTACAATTTCATATCAAATACATTTAAAAATCTATCTACAAGGATGGATACAGAGGATGTATGTGTGGCTGAACAGTTTGGCTAGACAGTACATTTATTTGTAATTTTGACAGGGTTTGAATGCTCATAATATTGTTTCTAAAAAGCCAAACATGCTGAAACTTGGTCAATAAGCTTGCTGTATGTCGCTCTTTCACACGATGGGGTTATGTTTTCTGGGACCCTAATTAAATTAGTTTTCCAAACTCGAACCCAGTCCCTTGATCGTTTAGTTACCGGCAACTACCAAAAGGCTAACGATTTAGCTACTATCAATTAAAGGAACAAGATATAATTTTGTTCTTAACAAACTTTGAACGAACACACAGCGTTTTTAATGGACTCAAGGGCTAACATCTACAAAGAAAAAAAGGAAATTTATGAGGCAAAATATGGAGCGTTAAGCATAACCAATTCAATTTGCCTTGTACTCTAGGTGTTATTGAATTTACTGGACAATGGGTTGCTGCTGCAGCTTGAGCGGTCGCGACAGGGGCTATTTCGCAATTGACACTGTCAACGAGCATCCAAAGACAAAGAACTGAGAGTGGTTTATTTTATACGATGCAGTACATTGTGGGCATTTATGTGCATTTATGTAAATAAGTCGTCTTTATTTCCAGTATTTCCAGTATTTATATTATGGTGTTCAATAGAAGACTACATGTTGATACCATGTACATACCATTTTTAAGAATTTCAATATTATTTATTTTTTTTTAGTATATCTCTGCCTTAGAGGCTGGAAGAAACAGGATAAAACCAAAAATACAAAGGTTGTCATTTCAAAGTCTAGTCCAAACACTGAAAATTCTAACATTCTAAAGTTAGACAGCTTATACTCGGAAAGTACTTTTTTTTTTTCTTTTCTTTTCTTTTTAGAAAAATCACTATATTTATACCTGCATTCCGTGCAGACGAATTTTTCTTGGCCTTTAATTTTATTAGAAAGTCTTTTTTTTTCAGCGGCGTTGTAATTGTTTTGATTCCATGCTTTTGCTTGCGGTTCCTAGTTTTCACTTCTTATAATCATAATTGGAGTTGGAAAAAAACTGATTTTTGCTTTGCAATACTAGTAAACTACTTTCGGCTCTATTTCGATTCCAACACTTGCTTAGTGTACCTAAGGCAACCTATGGCAAGATAAGCCATATTTTTACTTTCTGACACAGCATTGAGCCTACCATTTGCTGCTGAAGACTACCTAGACTCATCACGTGCACGGAGTCCATTATTTCATACTGTTCTTTACATCTGGCTTCAGCTTAAACTCTGTAGGAAAAAAAATCATATGAAAAATGCGGAAGGAATTAATTTGGTTTTATCTGTGATTATTATATAGAGTTCATGAATGTCGGTGTAACGATTACATGGTGCGTTATATAGAGATTTTTGTTCTTTCAGTATCACAGCTCGCAGGAAGTACCAAAACCATAAGCACCAGCTGACTGCAGGTGTTTCTCAATATCTAATCAGTTCCGATCAGTTGCGTCGGACGGACAGAGCATCTGACCATGAATCCTGCACCTTTTTCAAAAGAAGTGGCAAAAGAAAGAAATAACGAAAGTAAGGAATATGCATGACTGAATGGCCTTGATTAACTATTGAAAGCGAAACATTAAGTTCTTTTCATTGTAACGTCATGCCAGAATCATTTTGGTCATTTTTTACTAAATCCACTAAAGGATAGAGTAAAATGTTTTGGTAATGTTAGTAAATTAAAATGAGGGCATCTTACAAATTATCTATTTGGCGATCTATTTTTCCCCCCGCACAGGCCGTTTCGCGGCGGACCAGAAAGCTACTTTTCATTGACATGAGAAAGCAGTGTAAACTTTATTTGCGACAAGTTGTTATTTGAAAAGTGTTAATCAAGAGAACACCAATCGAGGAAAAATCTAAGACGCTAGGATTGTTAGCTAGTTCTATTACAAAGTAGGTCTTTTGAACAAAATTATTTTTTCACAAAAGCTAAAAAGTTCAATTACAACTTAGAGTCTAACCAAGGTAGGTGGTGAAATGCGTGCGGGGTTTCTGAGACAAGGGACAAGCAGGGATTATAGTGATCATCATCATACCCATGTGCGTGGTATGTCTGGAACACCTCGTTCCACTGTACGTTTGTCTCGCATTCAGTCCCTGCTGAGATTTATTGACATCAATAAAATAAAAAGAATTGAAAGAGCCCTTCCACTGGTATCTGGATATTTTTTTGAAACCCGATTTTCTATTTGCGGACTGGGCTTTCATGTGGATGTGTGAAACAGGTATTACTGTATTGGATTACGCTGTTCTATTGGCCTATTCGGATTCAAATTTATCCGGCATAGTGTGGACGAGGTCTTAATTAACGCATGCTCTGTCTATTTTTCCGATTTTTTTTAGCGTATTCATTTTATTAGCGCGGACGAGCAAAAAGATTCAAAAACGCTACGTTTGGACGAAAATGTTTTTGAAAACCGAATAAAATCTGACTTCTTTTTGAAACGCAAACGGATACGTGCTGACAGAGCCTAAATGTTCCAAAACTACAGTTTTGCTGTCATGATTCTAATAGACGAAAACACGAGCAAACCAATTAAATAGAAGTTATCAATATTCCTCTTTCATTAATTACTACAATTGTTTGCAAAATGATCTACGCTTTCTTGACGACAGATATGAGTGCCGTCACAACCAGTTTGCTCCTTACTTGCATTCAAATTTATGTTTTGCATTAAAATACTTCTTAGTGACGACAACATTCCCGCCCTAGTGGTCTACGTATACTGACAGGATCATAAATTCATATTTTGATCCTACCAAGAGAGTATAAATAAGAGAGGTAAACTTCTTATTGTGGCTCACGCCATGTAAATTCCCGGTTGGGCTATTTTTAGAAAGCAGTTTAAATTTCGCCTTGCCATACTCCCGTGCGTCATTAACTTGCGGGCAGCGCTCTTTCCGTTTGTTGTTTTGATTTTGTTTTTAGTCGTTGATTTTTGTGATCAAAGCAACAAACGGAAAGAGCTCACGCGCGCGCTAGTTGGCGCACGGGATTAGAGTAAGGCCCGGTTCAGACGTCGATCTTTTGCCGTGTCGAGTTTAATTACAATTGAAGTCGACTCAAATTCATTGAAATTCGACGTCCGTTTCAAACGTCGATTTTAATGTTGCCGGTCGCACTCGACAAAAACCAAAAACCAAAAACCAAAAACCAAAAACCAAAAACCAAAACCAAAAACCAAAAACCAAAACAAACCAAAAACCAAAAAACCAAAAACCAAAACCAAAAACCAAAAACAAAAACCAAAAACCAAAAACCAAAACCAAAAACCAAAAACCAAAACCAAAAACCAAAACCAAAAACCAAAAACCAAAACCAAAACAAAAACCAAAAAACCAAAACCAAAAATCCAAAAACCAAAAACCAAAACCAAACACCAAAAACCAAAAACCAAAAACCAAAAATCCAAAAAACCAAAAACCAAAAACCAAAACCAAAAACCAAAACCAAAAACCACAAACCAAAACCAAAACCAAAACCAAAACTAAAAACAAAAACCAAAAACAAAAACCAAAAACCAAAAACGCAAAAACCAAAACCAAAACCAAAAACAAAAACCAAAAACCAAAACCAAAAACCCAAAAAACCAAAAACAAAAACCAAAAACCAAAACCAAAACCCAAAAAAACAAAACCAAAACCAAAACCAAAAACCAGAAAACAAAAACCAAAACCAAAAACCAAAAAACAAAACAAAACCAAAAACCAAAACCAAAAACCAAAAACCAAAATACCAAAAACCAAAAACCAAAAACCAAAAACCAAAAACCAAAAACCAAAAACCAAAACCAAAAACCAAAAACCAAAAACCAAAACCAAAAACCAAAAACCAAAACCAAAAACCAAAAACCAAAAACCAAAAACCAAAAACCAAAAACCAAAAACCAAAAACCAAAAACCAAAAACCAAAAACCAAAAACCAAAAACCAAAAACCAAAAACCAAAAACCAAAAACCAAAAACCAAAAAACCAAAAACCAAAAACCAAAAACCAAAAACCAAAAACCAAAAACCAAAACCAAAACCAAAAACCAAAAACCAAAAACCAAAAACCAAAAACCAAAAACCAAAAACCAAAAACCAAAAACCAAAAACCAAAAACCAAAAACCAAAAACCAAAAACCAAAAACCAAAACCAAAAACCAAAAACCAAAAACCAAAAACCAAAAACCAAAACAAAAACCAAAAACCAAAAAACCAAAAACCAAAACCAAAAACCAAAAACCAAAAACCAAAAACCAAAAACCAAGAAACCAAAACCCAAAACAAAACCAAAAACCACAAAAAAAACCAAAAACCAAAAACCAAAACCAAACCAAAACTCCACAAAAACCAAAAACCAAAAAACCAAAAGACCGAAAACCAAAAACCCAAAAACCAAAACCAGAAACCAAAACCATCAAACACAGACAAAAACCAAAAACCAAAACCCAAAACCAAAACCAAAAACCACAAAAACTACCAAAAACCCAAAAACCCAACCCAAAAACCAAAACCAGCAATCCAAAAACCAAAACCACAAACAAAAATCCAAAAACCAAAACCAAAAACCAAAACCAAAATCCAAAAAAACCAAAAACCAAAAAACCAAAAACCAAAACCCAAAAGCATAAAAGCTGCTGAAATCTTTAGCTCTTTTAATTGATGCATTAGATTCGGACTCGACCAAAAGATCGATGTTTGAACGCCGGTCTTTTGCCGTTTCGCGCAACTCGAGCAGTCGACTTTAATTCTTTGCCGACCTTAATTAAATCTGTCGATCTCAATTAATTCAAACGTCGCTGTTCTCATGCGCTAAATGTAAATAATTAGATTCGACGCGGCAAAAGATCGACTTCTGAACCAAGCCTAAGGCGAATTAAACTGCATCCGGTTACTAAAAATAGCCCAACCGAAAATTTACATGGCGCGCGCCGCTCGGGCCACAATAAGAAGTTTCCCTCTCTTATTTATGCTCTCTTGTTCCTACAGATTTCTAGAGAGTTTCTAAATACCTTTTACGGTTAAGTCAGCTAGAATGTGGTTCTATTTCTGTTATATAAGTATTAGAAGATACTTTAAAGGATAATAAGGAATTATCTCAGTCAAGTGGACTTGCCATCAAACAGCTACGCGTGGCTCGACGTCGTATAATGTTACCTTAGGCCGATTAATCTATTCTTTATGAAACGTTTTACAAAACATTAATCTGTGCGATATGCATCAATGGCTCAAGATTTATAAACATTTCATGCTTTTGCATTTTATCAGCAAGACTTGCTATTCAGAAATAAACAAGAAAAATATAGTTTCGAGTATCATAAGATATTTTATAAAATAATTTGGACAATACGCGCGCGATATATTGGCCAAAAACCATTTTGATGAGGGCATCAAAACACGCTCGCGTCATCCTTTACAAATACATCAATACTATACGATATTTTTTTCTTTTTTTGGCGGGTTTGTTATTTTATAAGAATTCATTTGAATTAACGGAGAGATAACTAGCTAAAAACTAGTGTGAGCTGCGTCGGTGTTTCTAATGACGTTTCAGACTCTAGTCCTTCGTCGGAGTAGAAGAGGACGAAGGACTAGCGTCGCCATCTTCAATAAGTTTTTCATCTCTTTCACGGTGTATATTTTTACCTTTTTATCATTACTGTTAAATTAAAGGGTTTTTAAAAATCCAATCCAAAAATTAAAATCCATTATTTTTTGAATATCCAGTACCAGTACCACATGCATTATCGTGGATCCAAGCAAGGCAATTAATTGTTTTGTTTAAGTTTTTGTTAACTTTTTATTGAGTATTTAGCATTCAACATTTTTGAAATAGCTGTATGATCAGGATGGGAACGCAGTCAGTTTTAAGATGATGCTACTGTTGGTGCTGTGAGTCGTTCCTGGGCTTCCTCTCAGTCTAATCTAACAACTATCGTCCGATAAAAGACAAATACACGGCCAATGCTTTTCATAAAATTTCTTTTTTGAATGATTTTTAATTTTACCATTTAGTATATCTAAAAAAGAACTTAATTGGATCCCTTTCAGCAATTCCCATTGAAGCTTAATTTGAATGTCCACAAAACAACGACTCAAGTTTCTTAAGAGAGTATATCCATTTTTTTCAAATATTAGAAGGGTTTTCGCGGTATTTATTCTAACTGTACAGGCAAAATAATAAAATGCGGGCTTCGCTGACTTAACTGAAGTGATATTCTATAGCGATATTCTATAATGATATTGTTTTTTAATTTTTACCTTTTTTTGATTAGAATTGGAATTCTGTAGTCACGTTTTCTGAGTCGATCTTTTTTCATTTTCGGCGCCACGGTGTCTGTTAGTTGAGGTTTTTTCAGTTTTAATCTTGTTTTAGTTCTTGTATTTTTTACTCTTTGCCTTATTCCGTGATGTAGGACGATAAATCCAGTAGAATCTTCTAGGAATTCAGCAAGTAATAGAATAATGACGATGCAACTTGCCTTAAAGAGACGACCATTTGATGCAAATTTGAACATATTAATATTCAGTAGTTACACTTAGTGTTCCTTATTGAAATGGTGCTGAGCATCAGTTGTATGCTTTATATAGACACGGGGATACAGACTGATTTCTTTAATGAATGGAGTCAGTACACACCCTCTCAGAGGAAATAAGGCAGCCACAGTCTAAATCACATGCACGGATATTAGATATTGTTTGGGGCATCTCGAAATATATTTGAACTTCCTTTCCAGTCGCAAGGACACTTCTGGATTAATACTACACATACTGGATACTGGATACATACCTGGCTAAGCACTTCCCTCTTGACCTTTAATTGATTAATCAAAATGGATTGTCATCGTTGGAACGCTACTTTTGAATGAGGCCCTTTAGATGGATATGATAGGAAGTATAATTCCCAATACATTGGCTTCTGGGTGATTTGCCTGATGATTCATCTATTTAAGACTACAAAATCTACCAATAGGTTTGTATGATTGTATACCTTTTGTTGGCAACCCTATTCAAAAATACCAGATTTTGAAAGCCAGAAGTCACTTCTTCGAAGCAAAAAAATATTAGTTTAAAAAACGGCTAGATTGAAAGCATTCTGTCACTTTGGGAACGAGACAGTGTTCATCGTATCAATCAAGTCAATTTATGATTGCGTTGAATAGTACTTGAAAGTGAATGTACTAGACGATGCAGTGCATGCTTAGAGTTTTGGGTGCGGTCAAGATTAAACATATTTAACCAAACTATTAAATTAATCCTTACACAGACTAGTACTTACTATCACCCTCACTTTGAAGTGAACTGATTATTCATTCTTATATTTGTCTCCCCAGTGATCAGTCATGGTGTAGCCTTTCCGATTGATTCCCTCTTCATCTTGACCTTTTAAATGTCTCGGAAATCTTCCTGCTGCCTACCATCAAATGCTTGAAATTCAAAAAATCAACGTAAAATCTAAAACGTATTTTACCAAAGTAGTCTAGAACCGTTAAAGCCATAAGGTCCCAGTAATCATCAAAATATTGACAGCTGTATGGAGACAGAACTGGGTCCAGTCAACTAATAAATGATTCTAACTTCATGTCATCCGCAAACACTCTTTCCTGTGATATAATTGCCAATCCCATGCCCTCTCTTCCTCGAATTCGCTCATTGGTGTGAGTGGCACACGTGCTTTCGCTATGCGTCAGCCCAGGTTTTTGTAAAGTTTGTTTGCTGTCTATGTCTATTTTTATTTGACGTAAAGGGGTTATGAGGTGAGGATGTTTTAAGACTAAAACATTTATGCTATTTCAGTCTAACAACCTCCTGGAACAAATTATAAGTGGTGCGGCTCTCTCTTGTCTGAACAAAATCGATCCACTTTTATTTGCATCGCTTTTTTTAGACTACACGATAATCAAAAACACATATAGGTTTCATCAGAATTTTTTTCATTATTTAACCTAGCTTTCGGATCCTAACCTATCTCCAGGGTTTACAATGCGCATGACATGTATGTATCCATCGTAAATCAATAAATAATAAATAATGGGATTAACAGTGGATTTCACGGAGTACATGTTGTTCCACTGAATTCCAATTGGAATTTAGAAGTTGATTTAATTTTGACCTAACATTGAAATCTACATTACGAGGTCGGCAAAAAACAGGCAAATATCAGGCGCGCGCAGACTAGGAACGGACAGTGTGTGTAGAATTTTTTATCTATGTAAAATATGTTGTAATTCTAGTAAACTTAAATAATTTTGGGTAAAATTCTGCCTCTCTTTATTAAAAAGAGCTTTCTTCCCTAGATTACAAACTCCTGGAACGAAAAAAGAGGTTCTTTGTAGTAAGTCTATGATAACTGATCGACTCTACTTCTTTTGGCATCGCCTCTACACACAGTCATCTTCAAAAACACAGGGAAAGTTAAATCTATCTTTAGATGCAACTATACAAATATTTGGAAAACTCACATTATAATGATGAATCCAGATGTTCTGAAGCACTTTGTAAAGATGTCGGCTATTCAGGTTAATTTCCAAATGTGATTAAAGAATAGAAAAACTTACAAGTACAAACGCTTAACTTTCAACTTTTCTATTTTCAAAAGACAACCAACCAACCAACCAACTAACCAACCAACCAACCATTGCAACGAATAAGACACAAAGATCATTACAAAAGTGAAAAAAGCTAAATAAGTCACAGAAAGGGAGAAGAGTGAGAGAAAATGATTACGAAAAAGTGAAAAAGTCATAATTTTACATTAATGAAATTATTCAGGTTTCCCATCAGTGATAGTCATTATATAGTGCAAAACTTCGAAAGCTGCAACAACATCAGCCATTTTGATTAGTTAAAAAAAAAACAGTCTTCAGAGAAATTACTGATTGTCGATTAACCGTTAGAATATTCAACACGAATACGAAATATTGCTGCAAGAGCTGTTGAGGTTTTAAAATACTATTTGTTCATTTATCCAAAAGTGATCGATTTTTTGTTTCTGATGAAAATTAATTTATTTATCTTTATTCATCTTCAACGTTTGAAAATCCAGCTAATTTTCTAGTTTTAGTAACTCAGAATGTAACTGGCCTTTTTTAACTGGACTGTCGTAACTAGTTTCGCTGCTAGCATTTTACACGAAAGTGCTATTTCCCTTACAAGAAATCATCATAATCGTAACAGACGGCTTGCTGTAGTGCACGGTGAAAACGATGTAGACGTATCAGTTCAACGGGCACTCAGTATCATGGCTCTTACTATCTTACTGTCTTGAAATATGTCAATATGTCTTGCCTGCACGGTAGCAGTGTCGACGTTCTCAAAAGAAGCAAAGAATTCCCACACTGCCCGCCGGTTAGTAGACATTGGTCTTGGCTCTCTTATGATGACACATTTGCCAGCTTCTTTTCTATCACAACCCGCGCAGCATATCAGGCTTTAACCGAATCTCAAGCTAAGATCAGACGCTAAGAAACATGTTCAACCCTAGTAACGTCTTGTGTTGCACTGTTCGTAGTGAGCAGCAGTCCAGGGAACCTATAGCTGAGGTAGCTCTTGACTAGCACGTCTAATATCTACTTGGCTTGCAGACTTCACAGGATGAATATTGGCAAAATTTCCTATAAAACAAAAGCAAAATTTTACTTGAAAGCAACTTTAACTTATCAAAGATCTAGAAGCAATTATAAGCGTATATTAGTAAGCTTTTATTCCATGCCGGTGCAGGTGACTCTAATCGAAAAAAAATATTTATTAAAAAATTCATTTAACATTATGATACCCTCGTCCAATGCCTTCAAGAATTACAAATCAGTTTGTGATGCATTTACAATTATATACAAAGTATTATTACAAATATTTGGTTTTATATCGTTTAACGGATGTTTTCTTTACGTGGGGCATATTAAGTTCTCAGTTTATACGGATCTTCAAAGCCACTCCACTTCCCGGCTGATTGTGGTCGCGTACCGGTAGAACAATATTAATAACACGTTTTTGTTTTACGGAGCCGCTTCTTTGATGCTCCTACAAATCTCCTGCGCTCTGAAATTTTCAGCACATTTAAGAAAAAAAACAGATGCCAATCACGGCCGGCCATACGAAAATATTCATCTTCAGCCCACTTCATTTTTAATATTTTTGAAGAAATTACTTTTCAAGATAAAATAGGGTGGTAAAATTGTCATCGATATACTTTGTGCACTTTTAGACCTATAGACAAATGGTATCAACACATGGTAGCTATAGCCATTAAACAATAATGCCTGATTTTGAGTGTCAATGTACTTTTATGACACCTTCAATGTGAATTTTCAACACATCTTCATTAATACGTCAAACAATTAATAGGAAAATCAAAAAGTTAGCTCAGAATATCGACAGATGAAAATTTCTTCTATTAAGAAAATTCTTTTAAAATTAATCAAGAAAATGTACACTTTAAACAAAAATATCCTTATTTTCATATGATTTTCAGGACAAGTTATCTTTTTGTCGGTTTAATTGATGCTTCAGCGTTATTTAAGGTAGTAAATTTCATGAGGACGTTTAAAGCAATTTTCACCTTACCCCAAGCAGAGCATACAATGTAAGTCGAATGTAAAATAATCCGGCATAGCAAGCGGTGGGGTATCGCTGTTAAACTATTGTCATTATATTGTTATGCGTTGCTGTACTAGCTCTCTTAGGGAGCTGCCATAGTTTTTGGATATATTTTTAATTTGCTGTGGGAGCGCATGCCTGAGATGCTAAACCATACATGACATGTCAGACATGAGACAAGTTAAACCACTTTTCTTAATCCCCAAGCACTTAATGATGATTGTTTTAAAACCTTTAAAGCACGAAGGATAAACCCTCTTGGCACGTAATAATATTTGAGTATTTTACTCTGAGTATTTTGTTATTTTAAGGGGACGCTCCCTAATAATATGCTTAATATACATACTAATTCAAGTATGTACCGGGGGGTCAATATACAATTGAAAACGAAAATACAAGAGTCTATAGATTAAAACATCCGCTAGTTTTGTGAACTTTAATTAACTACTTGCAGAGAGTTGTTGATGCAATAGCATCCAAACAGCAACAGGCAAAATTCTCAGTTGATTTAATGATTATGGTACCGAAATAATACGAATTTATTGTATCTTGACCGTTTAAATCAGGACTCCCATCTAAAAGCTCATTCAATGAACCTTTAATGAAGTACCAGCACTTTGTTTATGGCTTACCTTAAACTTTTTGGGGAATTCTTTTATGTATGGTGCAGCTTTCAGCGTTTTATGATTTCGCTCCTCATTACAATTTTGGTTTTTCTCCAGAGATGATTTTAATGTCTTTTTTTACACCAGTGCGAAACGGCCTTTTATTGACTCGTTCCCGATGAAGGAAAACGAGAATTACCTCGGGACGTTTCTCTGGGAAACGCTTTGTCATCAATCATGCCTATCGATGCATCATTTATAAAAAACACAAAATTAGGTTCATTGCCTCACGGACTCTATAGTGTCTGATTGCTTTGTTAAAAGAACATATAGAACATAGAGAGCGAGTTGAAGGGAGGGCAACGTTTTCAGTTATATTATTTAGCGTATTAACAATACCTAGACACAAGTGAACTTTGTCAGATCGTAAGGTAACCACCTTATTTATACCCCTAGGACAGAAGCATGCACCTTTGATCACTGAAGATGGTTGGCAGACTGACATATGTTGACACAGGACGCGTGCATCGGTTCTTGGCTGGCAGGCTGCTCGACAAACCCTGGTGTTCACATCCGCAAACCAAAGTTAAACAAAAGTCTGGATTTAAGTCGAACACTTGTCAAAAATTAATTTCATAAATCTCCGATTGTGGAGGTTTTTGAACACGCCTTCATGTTCATTCCCCAAGGTCTATGAAATGACTGGATTTTTACAATTTCTTTTCACTGAAAATAATCAGGAAAAAAAAGTATGAGTATAGGTTCTTTTTTTTCGCATTACTAAAAAGCATTTTAACGGGACCGATAGTTGATACA